>NC_054597.1:10638618-10941648 GCF_004785595.1 Juglans microcarpa x Juglans regia | reverse complement strand
ACATGGTCAAATAGTCAGAGTTGGTCGAGATTGGATAGGTTCCTTGTCTCTCCTTCGTGGGAGGCCCACTTTCCGGAGTTCTGTTAGAAGTGGTTGTCCCGAGTTTGCTCGAATCATATTCTTATTTTGTTAGACTATGGAGGTATTCATGGGGACACTAGTATTTCAAGTTTGAAAATATGTGGTTAGCAGCCGATGGTTTTGTAAAGAAGGTGCGTTCTTGGTTGTTTTCCTACCAGTTCTCAGGGACTCCCAGTTTCATTCTTGTAGGTAACCTTAAGGCTTGAAGCAAGATCTAAAGAAGTGGAACTTCAAAGTTTTTGGCAGCATTGACAACCAGAAGACTACCCTTACAAAGGAGTTATAGGAGTTAGAGGGGAGGGAATTGATGGGAGACACTTCGGAGGAGGAGTTATTGAGGAAGAGTTTGGTTGTGACTGAACTGGAGAGGGTGATGTTGATGGAGGAGACTTTGTGGCGAAAAAATCTAGAACCCTTTGGCTAAAAGGTGATAAATGTACGTAATTCTTCCATAAAGTGGCTAATTCACATAAGTGCAACAATGCTATTGAGACACTTTAATTAGGTACTCAAGTGCTCTCTTCCCCCTCTGAATTAGAAAATCTTACTGTGCATTATTACGAGAACCTCCTCACGGAACTGGCTTGTTGGAGGCCAAAGTTAGATGGTTTGTTGTTTGAGTCTATTGATTCACAGAGTGCGAGTTGGTTGGAAAGACCTTTTGACGAAGACGAGATTTATAAGGTCATTTGTGGTATGGCCAAAGATAAAGCGCCAGGTAGGGATGGCTTTTCGATGGGATTCTTTCAAGCTTATTGAGATATTGTGAAATGTGATGTTATGCAGGTTTTCCATGAATTTTCAGGAAGTTTGAGAAATGCCTCAATGCGACGTTCATTGTTCTCATACTGAAAAAACAAGGGGCTATGGCAGTTGAGGATTTCTGCCCTATAAGCCTTGTGAGTGGAGTATACAAGATCATTTCGAAGGTTCTTGCTAATCGGCTTAGCCCGATATTGGAACAAATTATTTCTAAGCCTCAAAATGCATTTGTTTGGGGGAGATAAATCCTTGATTTGGTTCTCATTGCCAATGAGTGCTTGGATCATAGGTTGCAGGAGAGAGCTCCAGGTATTTTATGCAAGTTTGACATAGAAAAGGCATATGATCATGTAAATTGGGAATTTCTTTTATACTTGCTCTGGAGGTGTGGCTTTGGTAATATGTGGATTTCATGGATTCAACATTGTGTCTCTACCGTTTGCTTCTCTGTGCTAGTTAATGGCACCCCAACTAGATTTTTTAACAGTTCTTGTGGATTGAGGCAACGGGATCCATTGTCTCCTCTTCTCCTCGTTATTGTTATGGAGGCACTTGGACGAATAGTGAAGGCTACTGTTGGAGGAGGTTATCTATCCGGATTTTCGATGGGTAATAGGACTAATGGCTCTATCATAATCTCACATCTATTATTTGCAGATGATACCCTCCTTTTTTGTGAAACATCATGGTCAGATTAAAACTTTACGTGCACTTTTGTTATGTTTCAAAGCTGCATCGGGGCTTAAGATGAGCCTTGGTAAGTCCGAGATGGTTGCGCTGGGCGTGGTGCCCAGTATCAACAGCCTGGAGAGCCTTTTGGTTGATATCTTGATAGGGCTTTTCCAGCTCTCTATCGTATTGCAGCTAACATGGAGGCTACTGTGGCAGATCTGCGGGTATTTTCCCATGGTTCTCACCAATGGAATGTCCTATTTAATAGGGATATTCATGATTGGAAATTGCACACCGTTTCAGAATTTTTCATGTTGATATACTCCATGGGAAACACTACGGCACAGGGGGATAGGATACAATGGAGAGATCCAATGGCAGCAAGAAGTGTACAATCAAGGCATATTACAAAATATTGGCATCAGAAGGTAGTATTCCCTTCCCTTGGAAGAATATTTGGAGGTCCCGTGTGTTTTCTAAAGTAGCTTTCTTCATATGGACTGCTACTCTTGGGAAGATTTTGACCACAGACAATTTGAGGAAGAGGGGGCTCATTGTGATGGATTGGTGCTATCAGCATAAAAAACAGGGAGAATCAGTGGATCATTTATTATTGCGAGGTGACAAGGGTACTGTGGGATGAGATCTTTAGAAGAGTTGATGTCGCGTGAGTAATGCCATTGAGGGTGGTTGATCTACTGGCTTGTTGGAAGGAGATTCAAGACTGTCCTCAAGTGGCGGCAGTGTGGAGAATGATTCCATTGTGCATTATGTGGTGTATTTGGTTGGAAAGGAATGAGCGGTGCTTTGAAGATAGGGAGCGCACAATGGCGTAACTTCAGAATTTTTTTGTACGCACATTATTGCTTTAGTTTTCAGCCATTGTGCTTAGTGGAAACAATGCTCACGATTTCTTCTCTTTAATCTATCGATTCTAGAATGTATTTAGGTGTTCTCTTGTATACTTCCTGTGTACAAGGGCTATGCCTATTTTATTCGTATCAATAAAATTTACTTCTTACTTATAAAAATAAAAATAAAAATAAACAAAGTTCTATGAGAAAATATGTTTTGACATAAAAATTATATTATAGGAGGAAGGAATTTTACTGTGTACTTGGGTTATGCCTACTTTTCTTACTAATAAAGTTCTTTTTTACTGATAAAAAAAATTATATTAACGGAGTAATGCAAAAGCAATGAAATATGATCATGGAAACCGATTGTTCCTTTCACTCCCAATTGTCCAATTAGTGGAGGAACATCTATACATCATCATACAACTTCTAAGCAAATTAAACATGCATTTGTTTACCATTAAGGGTGGTGGTTCAATGGTCCTTGGGTTACTCCAAAGTGGTTTGGCATGTACTAGGTCTTGGGTTCGAATCCGAATATGGATTTACCTTAGACTATTAGTATTAGCCACCTAAAGATTTATTGAATTCCCTAGTGGGTCTGGGGTTGAAGCTAAGGCTCAAACCCAACTTGAGGAAGTGCCTGTGGCTTCCTGCTATCTAGGCCTCTCTTGTCCAGTTTCCAGTGGGTAGGGTGCTACTATGATCACTCCCACATAGGGAAGCCATCTCCAGTCGCCCCCTTCGACATTTTTCTTCATTAAAAAAAAATGCATTTTTTTAACATACTAACAACTCTAAAACTGCCTTTGATATTATCCACTAGACACCAAAGAAAAAAGACTAGCGGCCAAAAAATCTCTCACAACAAAGCAATGCACAAATGATGGTCAATTGTATGTTAACCTCAATAGGTGCCTTAGTATGGCCATTGGCAAATACTTTTCACAATGCCTGAAGAAACCACCTAATGCAACATCCTAAGAATGTGGGCATCAGATATGCCATACATCGTTTACCTCTAGCATGTTCTATCCACTCCTTTATAGGTTACTTGGTATGGACAATTTTTTTGATAAGGTACTGAAAAACCATAGAATGCAATGTCAAAGAAAGAGGGTATCAAACATACCATTCCTCATCAAGCTCGAGCAAGTTCTATCCTCTCCTTTACTACATCCTGATTTAAATGCAACAACTAAGAAAAGAGAGGCAACTGATTCCCACTCCAAATGTTGAACCCATTTGACAAACTTGAGATATCATAACGAGCCCCCTTGACATACCTAACTAAGAAAATGGGCATCCTTATCCTCAGTAAAAAGAAATAATCCGGGAATAAGTCTCCAAAGCAATCTCCCCATGACCATACACATCATACGAAAACAGAACAAAGAACGATTGATAGTTTTAAACTTAAGATATGATGAAATAGGTTGCATCCCCATTATGCTTTTGGAAAGGCCTGGGCATGAGATCCCTCTCACTAAATCAAAAGACTGCTAACCCTAAATTTCTCTATGCATTTACAATTTTTTATAACTCAATCACAACCTTTTCAACAACTAAGCTCATCATCATTTCTCATAATTTGAGAACTCTAGATTGATTGTCGACATCTGCATGATAAGATTCAGAACCCTGCTTATACTAGCAAACAAAATGCAGCACGTTTTCCCAAAGTATCACATCTCCCGTAGTTGTATAAAATAATATTCTAGGGTCATACCTCTGAGCTAGTAGAAAACTCATACCTATAGCTTCCAGTTGCAACTTTTGTAGCACATTGCCTGGTTCCTCCACATTTAATGGTCTCTCTAGATGTGATTCTGGATCAGTAGCTAATGCACATGAAAAAAAGAAGATAAAATAGCTTTTAGAGAAATGGAATTAAACAAAGGTTAATAATCAAAGTTGAGATGAAAACTATACTAATGGAGTAATGCAAGAGCAACAAAATATGAGCAGAAGAATTGCACATATGCATACATTTATTTTATGAGAAATAAATTCCTTTAATGTGAAATGATTTTCAAAAGTCAGAAGGAATTTAAACACCATAAAGCTTTAATTTCGACTGTGAAGTGTATTTTCTAGACTATGTTAAAGAAACTTTCGTTTTAGAAGTAAAGCTTATGTCTGGTAACACAATCTGTCTATTCCCCATTTGGGCTTGGTGTATTTTGGATAGATTTCTAATTTTCACAGGCTTATTGGTCATTAGGGGCTCTCTAGTATGGGCTAGGTGTTTTTTGTATACGTCCAGTGTACCTGGTTACTCCTATTGTTATTGATATAAATATATATATATATATATAATATTTTTACTTATAAAAAAAATTTAGATCTTGAGGTTGAAACTAGAAAGGAATGCATTTGAAGGGAAAAAAATGGAAAAGAGGAAAAAAGGGATAAAGGGAAGGAAGTACATCATAAGAAGAGAACTGGGTGTGGCCCAAAGAAACAAAGTTTTCATTTGGAAAATAAAATTCTTCAATTTCACAAAAATCATCAGCAATTGAAAAACCAATAAGGTCTATGGGAGAGAGAGAGAGAGAGAGAGAGGGGGGGGGGGGGATGGAAATTCCCTTAGTATTACACAGAAACCACAATTAATTTAATAGCCATGAACAAGATCTTATGAATCTATAATAGCAACTAGAAATTGAAAATTAAAACAGTAAATGTAACCCTCACTTGATTTTTCCTCAGAAGGAACTGGCTTAGCACATGGGATTTCTGCATCATTCATACAAGCTCATGTTAGTTCTCATTATCAAATAATTCATTCTTTGCAGTTTAGTTTTTCGTCTAGTCTTAATATTTTTTTTATCACTTCTCTCGACTTTTACCCAGCAGCCTAGTTGAAGATACCATTTTCTTTCTCCATAGCGACTAATGATATTACAGGCTCAACTCTATATAGCCTCGGACTCTACAATACAATAGTGTCACAAATCTAGGTCCCCATTTTGAACCCTAATACTTCTTTATTTATTTATTTATTTTTCGGTAATCAAGAATTTTTATTCATAATAATCCATTTTGAATAATAATACTGCAACAAAATTGCTTCTTGGACAACCCAAGATGACACAATTCAATCATCAACTGGGATATTCTAATATAAAGACGTGACCCCCTGAGAGTAAGACACAGAATTTGTAAAATCAGCAACCTCCTCCAGTTCTTAAGATTTTCTGCTTAGGAACTTCCATGTCATTCATCAAGAGAGAAATGGTAGTAATACAAAAGAGTGGCATACCTTTGTGCTTCTTGAAACAAACCACGGAGCAACTGCGACCAGAAAAAAACAAGAAAACTCAGACATCGGTGAGAATTGAAAGTATTTTCCGATAAAAAGAAAAAAGAAGAAGATGTTTAGCAGCTTCTTATGGCTTACTAAGGCACTAGACATGCGGGACACTTGTACTTCGATTGTGTTTCATTGCAGATTTCACATAGTCGGGGACCCATTTGACAGCTCCACTTCTAGCTATCAAAGTGAGCATTTTTTCCGACGAAACAGACAGATAAAGAAGATGAAAATCAGGGCTGTTACTAAAATCATAAAAACAAAAGAACCAAAATTTTCCTTGGGTTAGAATACACATACATAATTGATAAATTTTTTAATAAAAAATCTTATTTGAAAAAAATATATATATATATATAAATATGGCGAAGCTGGGAACTGAACTCTTTCTTTTACCCACTAGGTTGCAAGCGAGAGAAGAGATAAAAGGCCTTCTGGATGAGTCCGAGATATTCTGCTCATCAGCCGCGCTCTTTCCGCAAACTTAATGTGAGACTTTTTTTTTTTTTTTTTTTTTTTTTTTTTTTTTTAATTTTATTTTTAATGGGCTGCAGTATACAGTAAACTGCAATAAAAATTTTTCCTTACTTTTAAAACATAATTGTGACGTGGCAGCATCCTGACCGTCAAGGTCAATACACAACCCCTTTTACCACTCTTGTCTCTCAGAGAAGAGAAGAAACTTTTTTGATCGGTATTTGTGGGCAGAATCAGAGAAGAGAAGAAACTAATCAATCGAAACCGAGAAGGAAAGCATGGGTCAAGGAACTCCGGGTGGTCTGAACCGGCAAGGTCTACCGGGCGACCGAAAGCAGAACGGCTCCGACAAGAAGGAGAAGAAATTCGAGCCGGCGGCTCCTCCGGCCCGAGTTGGTCGCAAGCAACGCAAGCAGAAGGGCCCCGAGGCGGCGGCTAGGCTCCCGACCGTGACCCCGCTGACCAAGTGCAAGCTCCGCCTCCTTAAGCTGGAGCGCGTGAAGGACTATCTCCTGATGGAGGAGGAGTTCGTGGCGAACCAGGAGCGGCTCAAGCCGCAGGAGGAGAAAGCCGAGGAGGACAGATCCAAGGTCGACGATCTCAGGGGATCACCGATGAGCGTTGGGAACCTGGAGGAGCTCATCGACGAGAACCACGCCATCGTGTCGTCCTCGGTGGGGCCCGAGTATTATGTGGGGATCTTGTCGTTCGTGGACAAGGATCAACTCGAGCCTGGCTGCGCCATCTTGATGCATAATAAGGTAATTCATGTTTGATTTCGTTACTGATTGAGTGTTTGGTGCCGATAAAGTGGAGTATTTTTTTTTTCTTTTCAGGCGAAATAATAATCTTTAGAGGGTGAATTTTATGTTGGTTTGACTTGGCAATTCCAATTTGCTTTGGATGCATTAACTTATAAAGAGAAATGGATACTTTAGTAGTTTGTTGGTATTTAGAATGTTTTCTTAACATATGCATGTAAAGATGTATGTAGTGGAATTTTGAAACCTGGGAGACTTTGTTTAAGTTGGTAGATGTTTCTCTAAGAACTCACTTTGCACGTATTTGACTAGAAATTGAGATAGTCTTATTGCAAAATAACATTGAACAAGAAAGAAGTTTGATAACATCCTCGTGGATGTGGCAAAAAATGCAAGGTTATGATGAGAAATAAACTTCCATTTTATTAGTCAAAATAGACATGGTCGCACACACAAAAAGGAAGGAAAAGCAAAAGTATGACCACAAACTGTCTCTTAATTGATGATAATCTTTATGCTGCTAATAAATATTTGTTTTGTAGCCATTGTTGTTATTACACACTTCAGTTTGCTCCTTAAGTTAATTTTTCAAATCTATGGGGTCTGAATTCTCAGAAGATTGTTCAACAATATGATTTGACAGAGCACACTAACTTTGATGATTATATAGATTGTCTTGTTGCACTCTCTGTTGGCCCCAAAATGAGAATACTTATTCGCTTTACAGTGTCATTATCTGTATTGGTTTTTCCTGAATAGCTCTTATGCCACTGGACAAGGAAGAAAGAATCTAATCTTCTATATCTCTTGTCCCTCTCAGGTTCTTTCTGTTGTTGGGCTTCTACAGGATGAAGTTGATCCAATGGTGTCTGTAATGAAGGTTGAGAAGGCTCCCCTAGAATCATATGCTGACATAGGTGGTCTAGATGCCCAGATACAGGAGATTAAAGAGGCAGTTGAACTCCCTCTAACGCATCCTGAATTGTATGAAGATATTGGTATCAAGCCTCCTAAGGGGGTCATATTGTATGGGGAGCCTGGAACAGGCAAGACTTTGCTTGCCAAGGTGTGTACTTCCCTTTCCTTCTGCTGTATGTAATATTGTGTCAGTATCAGTTGATGATGCATTCTCCTGTTTCCTTTCTTTTTATCTACAAATTAGAATGTGATCTAATATAGCGGCATCAAAGTGTTAGGACAACTCTTGCTTGTAGGACCTAATTAATGTTATGGAATTAAGTTTGAGATTTCTTATGATTGTTCACGCATCTGGGTTTTAATATTTGACTTATATCTTATTGAAGTAAATTATATCTATATGTACAATCCTTCATTCATTGCCATAGGTTTATACATCAGTTATTATGTTATTTTCAAGAAGTTGCCTCTTATTACAATCTCCATGTCTAAATGGTTAAATGTGCACACACGTGCCATTTGAGCATGCTTTCTGCTTTTCAACTTCCTTGTAATTTGAGCTTGTAAGCTTGCTTATGCTCTTCGCAGGCAGTAGCAAACTCAACGTCAGCGACTTTCTTACGAGTTGTTGGTAGTGAATTGATTCAAAAATACTTGGGTGATGGTCCAAAATTAGTAAGGGAACTATTCAGAGTGGCTGATGATCTCTCACCTTCAATTGTTTTCATCGATGAAATAGATGCAATTGGTACAAAGAGGTGAGTTAGTGAAATTTCTATGGTAAACAATTTTCATGGAGTGCCTCTGACGAGCAGGTCCTGACAGGTATGATGCCCACTCAGGTGGAGAACGTGAAATTCAAAGGACTATGTTGGAATTGCTGAACCAATTGGATGGTTTTGATTCAAGAGGTGATGTCAAAGTGATTCTTGCAACCAACAGGATTGAAAGTCTTGACCCAGCTTTGCTTCGGCCTGGCCGAATAGATAGAAAGATAGAGTTCCCTCTTCCTGATATCAAGACAAGGAGGCGCATTTTTCAGGTACACTTAAATGTGTGCAAACAACACACTGAATATATTCCTCTTTGTCTTTTGATAATTGTATTTTGCCATGTTTGCTTCATTCTTGATTAACCAAAAATTGTATTTCTGGATTGCAGATACACACTTCAAGGATGACATTGGCTGATGATGTCAACTTAGAAGAATTTGTTATGACTAAGGATGAGTTCTCTGGAGCTGATATAAAGGCAATTTGTACTGAAGCTGGCTTGCTTGCTTTAAGAGAACGCCGAATGAAGGTCAGTTATGCTTCAATTCTTTTTTGCTTTTGGCAAAGGTTTTTCTTTTTTAATTGCTTGAGGTGCACTTTTAAAGACTGGAATATTGTTGTTTGCTTAGAAGTTTAATGGCAAAGTTCATACATTCATCAGCTCCTTTAGATTTTTTTTTGATCGGTAAACAAAGTTTTATTGATCATAAGGGATAGGCAAAAGCCTAGGTATACGACATATACAAGAGCATCGCCTTAGCGTGCTAGTTCAGCGATACAAGAAATTCATGGAAACTCATTCCATTGAAATCAATTACAACCAACCAATGGAGTAAAGTATTGAAAAACAATTTCCTAAGCTCTTCCACTGAACGTATTGAAAAACAATTTCCTAAGCTCTTCCACTGAACGTTCTCAATCTTCGAAGCTTCTGTCATTCATTTCCCTCCAAATGCACCACCATAAGCATATGGGACCATCTTCCATATTGTTGCAATATGAGAGTCACCCTAAAGACCTCTTCAAGAAGCTAAGAGATCAATAACCCTTCTCGGCATCAGCCTATTTATTCCCACCTGAGTGAAGAAGTCGTTCCATAATGTCATGACAATCTCAAAATGAAGTAATAAATGACCAACTTACTCCCCACTCTTTTTGCACATACAACACCACACCACTCCATGACAATGAATCGACATTTCCTTAAGTTGTCAAGTGTGAGTATCTTCCCCAACGAAGCTATCCATACAAAGAAAAGTGCCTTTAAGGGTGCCCTTGTCTTCCAAATGCTCTTCCATGAGAATGGGTTGGTTGTATGCGTGTGCATGGCTTGATAGAAAGAGCGGACAGTGAACTTTCCTTTCTTGGAGTGACGCCAGAAAATCTTGTCATCAACTTCCCTCCTTATGCGAGTGGAATATATGAGATCATAAAACTCTGATATTGTGTCGACTTCCGAATCGTGTGCATTTCTAAAAGAAGTGACGTTTCATTGAGGAGCACCATTCGATGTAACCAAAAAGTCCGCAATCGATGCTTCTTTCATTCTTGCTATGTCATAGACTTTTGGATAAGTTTCCTTGAGTGGGCAGCCTGTTCGCTACTCCATATCTCATGCCAAAATTTGATTTTGAGTCCATCACCCACCTCAAACCAGGTATTTCTAAAGTGGGCATCCCACCCTTTTGCTTTCAGGATACTGTATCAGATTGTCATGGTAGCTTCTCTCTCTTCCAGTGAACTAGGATTTGGCCTGTTTTGATGCTTTTAGCTTTTATTATGTCATTTCTCAACTTAGTAAGTGGGAGCTGTCATTCGATGTTTATCGTTGAAGGAAAGAAACATACCAAATGGGACATAATCAACCAATGCCAACTTCATTGTATGATTGTTTTGGTAAATGCATTGATGGTTTGGAATCTGTCAAGTCCTTTTATTAGCAACTTTTGCTGTCTTGTTTTCATCTTGTTTGAAGGAGCGTTAGTGTTTCAGTGTCGAGCTTCTCCCCCATAAATAGAAGTAAAGGAAAAAAAAAGGTTGCATTCGGTTATTTTAAGGTCTCCAGGAAATTATGCAAAATATATGCATGTTTTATGGAGTTGGTTCGATAGATGGGGTCGGTTGACCTGATGTTCAAACTTTACTTATGTGCTACAGGTAACACACGTGGATTTCAAGAAGGCAAAAGAGAAAGTGATGTTCAAGAAGAAGGAAGGGGTGCCAGAAGGACTCTACATGTGAAGATATCATTCGCACATTAACGTACAACTTTTGTATTTTGGATTCGACCCTTACTTTATTTACAATTTGGTGTTTAAGTTATAGATTATTTTACTTCGGAAGATTGCAATCCTTTGTTGAATGAAGAAGGTTCTCATTCAGGTGCTTCATTTGTGTTTTCAATTCGATGTGGGTGCTTCCTTGCAGTCTGAGTTAACTGACCAATGACCTGTGGAGCTTCCTAATACTCTACATAGAAATAAAGATTTTTTTTTTTAATTTTTTTTATAGGTAATAAGAAATTTTATTCCAAGTAATTAGATATAGCCAAATAGGAAGTATACAAATGATTGTACCTAAATACAAGCTAAAGAAAAACAAAACTAAAACAAAACATTACAAGTATTCTCATCCCTTGCAAGGTTCTTCACCAAAAAACTTAAGAACTAAAGAAAAAATCCCTAAATTTCCCCATAGTACGTTTGCAATCATCGTAACACCTCTCATTTCTCTCTAACCATAAACATCAAAACAAACACAAGGGGATCATTCTCCAAAATTTTGCACTGCCTTCACAACCTGCTAAACCATGCCAACTAGCCAAAAAATCCACCACTCGTAATGGCATAACCCCAACAATGCCAACCCTTGCAAATATCTCATTCTACAAGGCTGTCACAAACTCACAATGGAGAAAAAGATGATTAACACATTCACCATCTTTTTTACACCTAAAACACCAATCAATTGCAAATAATCCATTTTTTCTCAAATTATCAGTGGTTAAAATTTTCTCAGGTGACACTAGCCAACAAAATAGTGCAACTTTACTAAGGACCTTCGTTTTCCAGATATATTTCTAGAAGTATGTTGAGTCATCATGACTATTTAACACCTTGTCGTAAGATTTCATTGAAAATTTGGAATTATAATCATGTATCCATAGCAGCCTATCCTCCCTATTCTGATCGATCTTCATATCATATAACTTTGCAAAGAAATCAGTAGCTTCACACACTTCCCAATCCATTCTCTATTAAAATACACATTTCAATCAAAAGATTATTAGAAATCTGATACGATTCAGCCACTGCAGCCCATTTGTTTCTAGCTATCCTAAAGAGATTAGGATAAATAGATTTGAGAGCAGAATCCCCATATCATACATCATGCCAAAAAAAAAAAAAAAATATTAGTCCCTTTCCTCACATTGAAATTAACGTTATTGACAAAATCCCTTCATCCCAACCAAATGGACTTCCATAAACTCACCCCAAACACCTCTTTAACTTCGTTCGTACACCAATTCCCCCACATCCTTCCATATTTGACATCCACAATCTACCTCCATAATGCATTACTCTCTTTATTGTACCTCCAAAGCCCCTTCCCAAGAAAAGCCTTATTGAAAAACTTTAAATTCCTAATGCCCAAACCCCACATGACATTGAGACACAAACTTTATTCGAGCTCACCAAGCAAAATTTTCTTTCCTCCCTAATACCGTCCCATAAGAAATTCTTGAAATTTTTCTCGATTCTTTTAGCTACTCCCGTAGGTAATGGAAAAAGAGAGGAAATAAGTTAGAAAGGTTAGACAAAGTACTTTTAATCAAAGTAATTCTACCCCCTTTTGATAAATAAATCTTTTTCCAGCTAGCTAATCTCCTATCTATCTTCTTAATCACCCATCCCAAATAGGGGCTCCCAAAGGAAGTCTGAGATATTTCATAGGCAAAATAGTTACCTTACAACCCAAAATATTGGCTAGATCAAGAGAATTTCTGAATGTACCCACTGGAACAATTTCAGACTTTGTTAAATTGATTCCAAGAGTAGAGACAGCTTCAGATCACAACAACAAAGCTCTTAAAACTCTAAGATGATCCTGATTAGAATAACTGAAAATTAAAGTATCATCTGCGAATAGTAAATGAGAAACAATGATGCAGCCTCGAGATTCATCACCCACCATAAAACCCGACACAAAGCCACCTTCAACAGCCCCATCAATCATACGATTCAAAGCGTCCATAATAATGACAAATAGGAATGGAGATAATGGGTCACTTTGCCTTAAATTGTTGGTGCTGTTGAAAAATCCAACCGGAGATCCATTCACCAAAATAGAAAATCTTGCCGTCGAAATGCAATGTCTTATCTACGAGCACCACTTCTCCCCAAAACCAAATCTCCCAAGTAAGTAGAATAGAAATTCCCAATTGACATGGTCAAAAGCCTTTTCCATGTCCAATCTAACTAAAATTCCAGATTGCCCCATCCTTTTTCTGCTTGTCAAACACTCATGAGCAATTAATATTGAGTCAAGAATTTGTCTAGCCTTCACATTTTGAGGCTTTGTTATAATCTTATCCATAACCACACTAAAGCAGTTAGCTAACACTTTAGAAATAATCTTATACAACCCATTTACCAAGCTAATAATGCGAAAATCTCTTATTTCAATATCGCCCACCTTTTTGGGAATGAGAGCAATAAAAGTTGTGTTGAAACTCTTATCAAATTTCAAGAAGGAATGAAATTCTCCAAAAACTTTCATAATATCATCCTTCACAATATCCCAACAAGTTTGGAAAAATGCCATGGAGAAACCATTCGGACCCAGCGCCTTATCCATAGACTCACCCCTAACCATATCAAGGACTTCATTTTCTTCAAAGGGTCTCTCTAACCAAAATGCAGAAAATTGGTCAATAGTATCAAAAGACAGCCCATCTAACTTAGGCCTCCATGAAAATTCTTCCCGAAAGAGCTTGTCATAAAAGTTCACAATAAGATCTTCAATCTCCTCCTTATCACAAATCACATTATCGCCTATATGAATGACTTCAATAGCATTATTTCTATGATGAGAATTAGCCATTTTATGGAAAAATTTTGTGCATTTGTCTCCTTCCTTTAGCCATAAAATTCTGGGTTTTTGTCTCCATGATATTTCTTCCAAAAGTGTTAATTTCTCAATTTTTGCCAGCACACCTTTGTTCTTTTCCTTTTCCTCAAAAGATAAAGGACTCGACAATTCCAATTCCTCCAAACTATGCAACTGTTCCACAAGAAGTTTTCTATTAATATGCACATTACCAAAAGTCTCTGCATTCCATTTCTTCAAGTCTTTTTTAGCCTCTTTAAATTTTCCAGCCAATATAAAAATGGGAGTGCCAGAAAAATGATAAGAGTCCCACCAGCTTCTCACTCTTTTAACAAAATGTTCATCCTTCAACCACATGTTTTCAAATTTAAAATATCTTTTCCCACTAAATATACCCCCACAATCCAACAGAATAGGAAAATGGTTAGAAACCATACACTGCAATATTTTCTGACTTAACTCCAGAAATAAGACTTCGCTAAGAGGCCAATACCAAAATCTATCTAGACGGGACCATGATCTCCCATTAGACCACGTGAAATTTCCACCCGCCATAGGTAAATCAATCAGCTGTAACTCAAAAATGAGTTTTGTAAATTCAGAAATAGCTTTAGAAATAGACGAATCCCCTTCTCGTTTACAAGGAAAACGTGTAATGTTGAAATCCCCTCCAAAACACCTCGGAAGTTCCCACCAACTACAAATTCCTATAATTTCTTCCCATAATAAACTCAACCCCCTATCGCACATAACAATAATGCCTCCCGAGGCTCCATTGGATACTAACTTTATCTAACCCACATAGTTACAACTTCATAAGTTGTGAATTATCGATTGATTAACGACCTCTAATTTAGTTTCTTGAAAAAAATAATGTCAGCCTTCCACTGCCTTAACATATTTTTTACTCGGAGACGCTTTCTATACTCATTCAACCCCCGAACATTTTAAGAAAGGATCTTAGGCCTCATGGGAAACCATTGATAGCTCTCTCTTTGCCTTTTTCTCTAAAGGTACTCCCATCCCTGGATTTGTAATTTATTGTGCATTCCAATCTTTTTAACTCCCTTTCCTTTTTAGCAGTTGATTGAGCCAAAGCAGGATGTCCAGCTTTAGTAGCGATGAGCAAAGCTTTGAACTGCTCCTCAAATCCCTCACATAAAATGCCAACACAGCTTCTAATTTCTTCCACCTCACTCAATACCCAATTAGAAGAATTGTTAGACCATTCAATGCCTGTGTTAATAGAACAAAGAGGAACAGGTTCTAGGTCTTCATCAGAATTAAACAACTCTTTAGATTCGCAAGAAACAGAATCTTCACCTCCACCCAACACTAGTTTCAAGTCCGACTTAAAAAACTGAGTGCATCGAACCTGTGAGGTTAACTGTTTAGACCCATTTGCCTCCTCACTACCTTTATAATCAAACTCGACAACCACCCCTGAATCTGGAACAATGGAAGGCATCGCAACCCCCACACCAGGCCCAGAATCAAACTCCAAAGAATCCCTTTGAGAATCTCCAACCTCCAACGCAACTTTCTGGGTCGACACAACCTCCAGGCCTAACGGGGGTGAGTCTCCTAAGCCTGTCGATTTCTTCTGTGAAGGCAGAAACCGCGATGAAGCATACCCCACCTCAGACTGAGCTCTACACTTCTTAGTCGAGGACTAATTCACTACCCCACCTCTAGAAGGATTGCACCTCGGCGGTGACCCACTCTGTGCAGACGAACCAGGCCTTGGTTCCAACATGGGCTTGGGCTGGTGAGGTAATCTTCTCGGGCAGCCAGATAGTCTCTTGCGATAGATAGGCTTAAACGATGGGCCTTGCTCGAGCCCGGGCCCAACATGAGCATTAGTATACTTAGGACCCATTAACCTCTTCTTATCCCTAGTTAGCCCATCAGACAGACCTGAAGAGGCCAGGCCCATAATAAAGCCCAACCCATCATCTATCGTCTTCATCATGGAATCCATACTTTCCTTCAAGCCCTGGAGCTCTGCCCACAGATGCCAAATAGACCCTTCAATTTCACCAAATTTAAGCAACATCTCAAGATGCCATCCGGTGCCATCGTCACCTGAAGAATGTTTCTGAGTCATTTCCTTTGAACCAACACCCTTATTCCTATCCCTTAACAAAGACACATCTTTAAAGTTAATTCCTTTTCCCAGAATGTTGTTGGGGCCATGGTTAACATTAACATCTTCCAACAAAGCAGACATGTAAGCAGCTGATTGAGAGGAGGAGGCTCCATTTTGGAGATTAACCATACATGCCTCTTTCCCTTTAAATTCTCTATTAACAGCTCCTTTAAAAATCATGCCTCTATTTCCAGGAGGAGAGACAGAGGAATTTGAACCGACACACTCCAATGTAATCCTACAAAACCTTTCCCATCCACTTCCATTCCTCCCTTCAGGGATAACAATAGTTCTAATTCCCTTACCAGTGCCCAATTCCATAATCTTCACAAACCTGCCAAATGTATTTTGACATACTTGAACTAAAAAGACTCTATTTCCATCCCTTTTAGACCGATGCATGGCCCTATTACTTGAGAACTTCAAACTACCTTCAACCACCTTAGCCAACCAGACCACCATCTCCCTGCTCATGTAAATAGCCTTTGTAAACTTGTTACACTTCTCGAAAATACAAAATTTATTCCCTTCTATTTTCCTAATCACAAAAAGTTTGGCTTCGATCCAAAAGTTACACTCCAACGACATCATCCTCCAGCAAAGGTTAAGAAGAAGAGAGAGCAGAATGGAAAAAGAAAATGGTAGGGAATTTAGAAAATGTTCCCAACGAGAAGCGTTGGAAAGAGAAGGTGAAAGGTCCTTAGAAATAAAGAATTTTCTTGAACATGGTTCTTCGTGTTTTGATTCCATCTCTTGAGAAAAAGAAGTCCAAGCCTAAATAGAAGTTCCATAGTTATTGTTTTTGTATGGAGACCACTGGACTATTATACTTCTTTGTTGCATCTTCCACATTGCAATATTTCAATCAATTTGGTCCAGTTAGTCACCTGATACAAATTGGTCTTGTATAGCACTCCTCCCAAATCATTTTCCTCCAAGACAATGTCTCTACGAGCTTTCAAGATTTTATCCAAGATCAAGAGCACTAACTAAGGTTATTGTTAAGCTCTTTAAGGTGACTCTTAACCCCAACTAGATATTTTGTTAATCACCGGTGATTGTGTTATATGACAATATGAATACCCACAATCTGTAACGTCTCAAAGGAGGCTCAAGTGACATTTGAGCCTATATTTTAAAAAGATAACTAGTCAATAATATAAATAGAGTCTTATTGGAACCATTATAAAGAGTAATAACTTCTATTTTCCAAACAATGTGAGGTTTTATACACTACCTATATTCTTATCAGTCAGTATGAGATATCACAATTAACCAACTTAGATAATTATTTTAGTCATCGGTTTTCATAGCTTTTAACAATATCTATTTGTTTGGTTACTATTTATTTGAATAAAAAGAGATAAATTTATTTATTTTAAATTATATTATTATTTGAACTATATTTAAATACTATTCTCTCTCAAAGAAGCATGGCTTCATTTGACAGAGGCATTGGCTCTTTGTGGTAGAAATTTGCTTAATGTGGTGTCAATGGCGCGCGCTAACGTAGGGATTAATCACGACCCGGGTTTTTGATCATGACCCAAGCGATGGGAAGCTAAAGAGGCATTAGAGACAGTTAGATAAACAAAGAGTCAAGGTATGGACAAACTAATCTTTCAAGGAGACTTTAGATGGCATAACGGTCATTGATGGAAGCACCAGGTCTCCATGTTTGCCTCCAGTTTATCGTGGTTCCCACAGATACTTGCATCGGTATTCTTTATGTTGATAATTATAAAGGTAAATCCCATCCTCTTGAGCTTTCCACTTGCAATCTGAAAAGTCACATTCTTTAAAGATGAACTTGTCATCGTAAACAAATGCATCGAAGAGTACTTGATCTCCACCCAACCACCACAAGCGGCAGAAGAAAAGAGTGTTGCCATAATAGTTGATATGAAAATGCCACTCAAACTCCCCTTGAACGGGGATATGCTTGATGCCAAGATCGTCATCTTAATTTGGACTTGTTGATGCGGTAAAAATCGCTCAACAGGTTGGAAGGGGAGAAAGAGTCATTCCCAGCCCACTGGGTGATTTGGGCCTTGTTCGGTGTTGTTTGGATCCCCCGACAGTGTTCCGGTACGGTTGTATGGCGGCGGTGTGTACGTCAATGACAATAAATGGAAAACATAAATGCAGAGAAATAAAAAAGATGAACACATAGATTTACGTGATTCGGCATAATGCATACGTCCACGGGCATTTGGAGAGGAGAAATTCACTATAATATTCTTGTTTATTGTCTTTCATAGTCTCTCATATCTCATTGTACAATAGTGATGTTGTATATAAATTTACTGAAGGAGAAACATTCACTGGAGCTCCATGTTCTCTGGTTAGAGGAGAGGTCAAAGAGGAAGAAGAACTGAAGACGAAGAAGAAGCTCCCCCAGAAGAAAACCCTCTTCCTCTATTTATCTGAATTTCTTTTCCCGCGTGCACCTGCCAAGCCTATTTTGCATGTCTGACTGTGCCCCCTCTGCCAGCCTCTGTAGGTACGGCCAAACCTTCTGACCGCGTGCCCCTTGACATGCCCCTGTTGTCCCCTACTGTCACCTAGCTCTTGCTTTTAGCACTCTTTGCGTGCCTCCCTACCCACTTGTCCCTTACTTGGCCCAAGGCTAATATCTTTTTTTTTACTCCCTCACAGTATCCCGTGATTCTTAAGGACAGGTAAGGATCTTGAGAATCTTTAGAAGTAAAAATGTGTCGACTTGATCTTCTTGGATATGTAGGGAAATAAATTCCGGAGGCCGGTTCCTATTCATTTCTTCCTTTGGCGCGAGCCCATTGGCTCGTTCCCAAAGGCAACCCGCACATGGCAGTTGTGGAGCTAGGAGGCCTGTTAACTCCGTAGGCTCGTTCTCAAAGGTAACTCACTGGCAGTAGTTTTGGCTCGAGCGTGGCACTCGGGGCGAGTTAAGGGACCCATCTTCTTGCGAGTGTAAGGACTCGACTTTGTTGAACGGGGGGTCAGTACCCAGTTCGGAGACTTGGGACCTTACCCTGTAGCGGGTCAAGGGGCCCGCCTTCTTGCAAGTGTAAAGACTCGATTTTGTTGGACGGAGGGTCAGTACCTAGTTCGAAGACTTGGGACCTTACCCCGCAACGGGTCAAAGGGTCCGTCTTCTTCGAGTGTAATCAACTTTTATCGAGTCAAGGGACCCCTTTTTTTGCTAGTGTAAGGACTCGGCTTTTATCGAGTCAATGGACCCGTCTTCTTACGACTGTAAAGATTCGACTTATCGAGTCAAGGGACTCGTCTTTTTGTGAGTGTACTCGACTTTTATCGAGTCAAAGGACCCGTCTTCTTCCGATTGTGAGGACCAGGCTTTGTTGGACGCGGGGGGGGGGGGGGGTGGTGCCAAGTTCGGGGACTTGAGATCTTACCCCGCAGCGAGTCAAGGGACTCGGCTTATTAAACGGGGGCACTAGTCCGTGCCAAATTGCTTCACTGGAACGCGGGGCCACATGGCCGGTGTTTTCGCACTATAAGAAGTAATTTCGTTAGTAGAAATAAATTCACACGAATTTTGTGAGATCATATCGGGAAGTTTCTAGCTGTTGTAGTCAGTTCTTGCTTGGCCGAAAATTGTTCGCAGCCGTCTGTCGCTTTGCCCTCATTTTCTCTTTCATTCTCTCTTTTTTATTTAGAAGCATGCCGAGTCTTCTCGCTAGTCTGAACCGAATTATGCCGAGCACTGTGTAGGCGAGGCGTTGTCCAAGCCGTTCAAATGATGAATTGCTGAGTCTAGGGGTGATAAACGGTCCGGTTGGACCGAACGGACCGACCGTTTCGGTCCGGATCGGACCGGACCGAGACTTGGTCCGGTCGGTCTCGGTCCACATTTTATAGAACTGAAAAGTTTCGGTCCAGTCCACTGTCCAGGGTTTTTCCAGACCGGACCCAATGAAAAAAAAATAAAAAAAATATTTTATATATAATAATTGTACAATTAACAATATAAAATTTTAAATATGTTATTAATACTTGTTAATATTCTATAAATTAACAGTATTTTATATATATCTTCATTTAACCTATCACTATTGATAATATAAAATTTTAAATATGTTATTAACGCTTGTTAATATTCTATGAATTAACTAATATATAATATCAATTAGTTAATTATATAGTAATTATATAAATTAATAATATATTTTTCATCTAATTTATTATCATTGACCATATACTTTTTTTTTTATTGAGTTTGTTACTTAATCCACATTAATAAGTCACTTAATTTAATTTAGTATTTTAAATAATTTTTTTTATTAATTATTTAAAAAAAGAAAAAAAATTAGGCCGAACCGATAGCTATCAGTCCGGTCCGATCCCTTTGGGTGTTCGGTCCAGTCCGACGATGGACCGGATCGGACCATTTGCACCCCTAGCCGAGTCCCACGTAACCGAGCAGTGCATGGTACCTAGAGGAGGTGCACGGTTTCAGGATTCCCAAGCTGTGAGGAGTCCATGCATGTTGGTTTCTCGAGCTGTGTCTTCTGAGTTGGTGGTCTCCGAGTCGTGCATGCTCCAGACAATTCCGAGCCGTGCATGCCAAGTCTTCCCGAGCTGTGCATGTGAGGAGTCCATGCATGTTGGTTTCCTGGGCTGTGTCTTCCGAGTTGGTGGTCTCCGAGCCATGCATGCTGCGGACAATTTCGAGCTGTGCATGCCAAGTCTTCCCGAGTCGTGCATGTGAGGAGACATGCATGTTGGTTTCCCGAGTTGTATTTTTCCATGCTCACCTTGTCCTTCGAGCTGGTGAATTCTGGGCCAGCGAAGGTGAGCTGTCGAGCTGAGGAGCTCCACTGGTGGACCGTGGATGAGGGCTCAGTGGCCGAGTTCCTGAGCTGTGCATGGTGTTAGCTTCCCGAGTAGTGAATGCAGTTGTGATTTCCTGAGTTGTGTTTTCCTATGCTCACCTTGTTTGCCGAGCTGGTGATTTCCAGGCCCTTGTAGGTGAGCTATCGAGTTAGGGCCTTTGATGGTGGACCTTGGAGGAGGGCTCAGTGGTTGAGTTCCTGAGTTGTGCATGGTGTCCTAGTCCCATGTAGTGATGTTCACGTCTCATGTAAGGGGGACTGCCAGAGATGAGGAGAGCTTCCATGGTGGCGAGCTGTCGAGTCCCTTGTCGTTGGTGAGCTGCCCAGTGGCCTCAAGTTGGGTGTCCAAGCTGTGGCGTCCGAGTGGTGATGGTGTCCGGGCTTTTTGTCTGAGCTGGGTGTCCGTGCAGTGGCCAAGTGGTAGTGTGAGTTGAGTGGCTTACGGGCTAAAGAGATGTTGTGCAATGCTCCCAAGCACCGAGCTATGTTTCAGAGCTGATGACCTCCATGTGGGCACAGTGTCGCCGCAGCACTCTCGTGTACACGGCGAGGTACAGTGTCGGTGGCCGTAACGGCTGGGCAGAGAGAGCCGACGATTCACGTAGTGACCATCGGGTGGGTAGCCTTGCTCGAGGCCGTGAGCTCTTCGTCATGTGCATGGTGACATGTGCTTGGGTGCACGGCCGTTGGTCACCGCATGCCAGCAGCGGGCGTTGAGGACACCACCGGGGTGGCCAGAGGACGCCGACGGACCTCAGAGTTCTTTCATCAGCACCCCTCAGTCCGTGACACAGCTAGGCGGTGCCCTAGCCCAGCGCACGGGGGGATACGGTCCGTGCGAGACCATGTCGTGGGGGTGCGGGTGGTCGGAGATCGGGCCAAAGAATCAAACGGCGCCAGCGGTCATCATGGTTGCCGCTTACGCCACATCCGGGTTGTGCCACGGCTAGGCCATGGCACCATCGGGGGCGTTGCGGGCATAGTTCGTGTGGAACCACGTCGTGGGAGTGGGGTGGTCGGTGACTACCCCGGGGGCTCAAACAGCGCCGGCGATATGTTTGGTGGCCACTGCGGGTTGCAGCACCACTGGGTGCAAGGTGTGCACCCAGTCGGTATGTACCTCGTGCATGGCATTGTTTGTGCCATGCATGGGGACGTGCGGGTCTACTATGCATGCGTGCACAATATACGTGCTTGGCACTGTGCACTTAAGTGCACAGTGCCACCGTGTACTATTTCCGTCTCTCGGTGTCCCAACATTGAGTCCAGTGGCAACCCGGCCGATGTGCTATTCACCGTCTGCCCATTTTTCATAAATGTAAACGTTAAAAGAAATTGAGAATACTCATCTGGGAGGGTGTCATCTGTCCATCCGGTGATTTATTCAATGTGTCGAAAAATCGTCCTTCTTCCACCTCCGACAAAGAGAGGAAATCAGATCCCACAGATGGCGTCACTGTTGATGCGGTAAAAATCGCTCAACAGGCCGGAAGGGGAGAAAGAGTCATTCCCAGCCCACTGAGCGATTTGGATCTCGTTCGGTATTATTTGAAGCCCCTGACAGTATTCCAGTGTGACTGTACGGTGATGGTGTGTACATCCATAACGATAAATGGATGTACAATGATTGATCCATGAAGAGAGTCATGATCAAGACCATAAACAATTTAAAACTGTGCAAATGACTCATCATATTTCGTTTTGCTTGATTTCATAATTGACTAAAGTCTCTATTGTATATATAGAGATATAGTACTTTAAGTAAATAAATGCTCCTAAGAAGGAATTAAATGCCCCTAGTAAATGAGAAGGGACAAAATAAGTAAGAGACCCTAAGAAATTAAATTAACTATGTTGTATTGTCATGCTGTGGTTAAAGACTTGATAAAGAAAACGGAACTAATATGGATTTTTCTTTATATATGTAAGGAAGTTTCTAATTATTTACTATATATGATACAAATTAAATTAATTAGCTAGGTAAATTTACGAAAAAATATATTTTCTGAAAATTTTGAAATTAAGTAATTGGCAGGAAATTTGAGAGGACTAGACTGTTATATATGGTAACCCAGTTAATGTTGACGTAATGTGCATCATAACTGGTCATTGATTGGGATTTAATGGACATTTATGATGCACCTTATAGTCAGAATTAATCAGGTTTACCATAATTTATTACGAAGTGCACGGTTGTAACTATCGGCCCAATAATTCTAAAGTGAGTATATTGATCATTTTTATTTGGCCGAAATTATATTTAATGAGCCATATTTGATAAGTTCATGAGCGATAAATTATTGAGATTGATTAAGAGTTTTAATTAGATTCAATAACTAGGTTAAATCTTATTTATTATTTATTGAAAGAGTTAAACTCCTTTTAGAATTTAAAGATTGACTATTAGAATTTAAAATATCACTGATTGAAGTCTCATATAGTCTCAATCACTGTCAATCCTACATTGAATGAACTACTATATCATATTTTTAGATTCAAACTCTTTTCTTGAATGATCGTGACTGAATCAAACTCAAACTAGAACTCGTCAGCACCCTCCCCCCAATCTCTTTATAAATATCTCCATTCCATGTGTTATTTGAGAAAAAACAAACCATAACCTAATCCGTACTTTGAAGTGTTGCTAAACACCGCAAATGGTTTTTTAGGTTCAAGTAAGGCTAAGACATGGGTCATAGTTAACCTCTTTTTCAATTCCTCGAAACTCCTATCACACTTATCAATCCAAATGAATTTAACGTTCTTCCTGATTAATGCTGTGAGAGGATTGGATAACCTAGAAAATCTTTTTCAAAAACCTCTGACAATAATCAGCCAAACCCAAAAAACTTCTAACATCATGCACCAAGGTTGGACGTTGCCATTCTATTACTATCTTGATCTTGCTCTAGTCAACTGTGACTCGTTCCTTGGATATCACATGACCAAATAACCTCACTTCCTTTAGCCAGAACTCACACTTGATACACATGAACAGTTGATGGTCCTTGAGCTCTCCCAATACTAATCTCAAATGATCCTCATGGTCTTCGGCATTCTTAGAATACACTAGTATATCTTCTATAAACACTACTACAAGTAAAGCTAGGAACGACCGGAACACCCTATTCATAATGTCCATAAAAGTTTTTGGGGCGTTAGCTAACCCGAAATACATCACGGTAAACTCAAAATGACCATACCTCGTCTAGAAAGCTGTCTTTGGTATGTCACATTCCTTGGTCCTTAATTGTTGATACCCTGACCTAAGGTCAATCTTAAACAATACCGTAGCTCCTTGCAAATGATCGAATAAATCATCTATAGTATCTATTTTTTTAGTTTACCTTATTCAGTTCTTGGTAATCTATACACATTCTAAGGGTTCCATCATTCTTTTTAACAAATAACATTAGTGCTCCCCAATGTGAGATACTAGGTCTAATAAACCCCTTTGTCAACAACTATTATTGTTAATGGCTCTCCAACTCAGTTAAAGCCATCCTATAAGCTGCCTTATACACTGGAACTGTCACTGGTTTTAATTCAATCAAGAACTTAACTTCTCTAGGAGGGAGTAGTCCTGGTAATTCATCGACCACTTCTGGCAATTCAAATATTACATGCATACACTCTATCTCCTTAGATTTTTTTCTCCTTAAATATGAGATCTACTAAGTAGGCTTCAGCCTTGCTCGCCAACTCCTTTTTGGCTTGCAATAAGGTAATCATTCCCGTCATTGATTCCAACTTACTTCCGTGGAAAATCCTATCTCCCATTCCAGGCATGCAAAAAAATATCGTCCTTTGCCGACAATCTATACTCACAAAGTGCCTAAACAACCAGTCCATGCCTAAAATGACATTGAATCCCAATGAATCAAACACTATTAGATCTGCTTCCATAATAACTCCATCTATCTCTAAGGGGCATTCTATAACTATTTTGGTGCAAAGCACCATTCTCCGTTGGGTAACGTCATCAAGACTCCCTTTCACATCGAACAACTTGAAGACTAACCATCCTGGCGAATGCAACGGGTACAAATGACCAGGTTGCACCTGAGTCAAATACTAAACTCGAGCAAAAATGAGATATTCTAACTTGCCCTGAAACAAACAATTGACTTACTAATTACTCTATGTTCCTACGAATACGACTAAACAATTGTGGGTTGAGGTGTCGTACTTGTGATGACGCCTGCTTCCTTGGTCTTGGAGCGTCTTCGTTGACTTCTCCTAGGATGAGGGCATACACTCTAGCTTGTACTACCTATCTGTAATCTCCACATCCTCCATCATTTCAAATAAAATGGGTGGATTTGTCTGTGGAGATTCCATGTCCCGCTACCCTCTCTTAGTCTGTACTATTTCTGGTCCAAACTACCATACCCCAGACCAATTTCTATATGAACAATATCCTCTTACCACCTCAATTTTGTACTATGAGATTGCAAAGTGCCTCGAACGGAAGCTCGGTACTATATATCGACTGCGGCGCACGAAAGTCAAGGGTAAGCGAAGACCATGTCGCTTCTCTCCCACCCCAACATTCTCAACGTATACTATTCCTTCACAATTTAAAGTTGCCTCTGGGTCATGATGCCACTCATGTATGTTGGCTCTTTAGTCTTTACAATTTATCATTTCATCTTCTTTCATCATTCATCTGCTCCTTAAGATCATTTCCATTTCAATTTCGATTTCGATCTGCTGAAGCATTCATTCTTCATCATTTCATCTATGCTCCTTAAGATCATTTCCATTTCAATTTCGATTTCGATCTACTGAAGCGTTCATTCTTCATTATTTCATCTGTGCTCCTTAAGATCATTTCCATTTCAATTTTGATTTCGATCCGTTGAAGCATTCATTCTTCATCATTTCATCACTTCCTTTGCTCCTTAAGATCATTTCCATTTTTATTTTGATTTCGATCTGCTGAAGCATTCATTCTTCAAGCCAGCAGGTAGGGTTTGAGAGAAAGAAAAACGTTAAGTTGGTGATCGATTTTGACCAACTTTGAGAGTGTTAAGCTCGACTTCTTATCAAACCCAATCAAATCGCTTTTGTTCGGACGGGCCCAATCGGGTCTTTTGGTCGGGTCAGATCTTGGGCCAATTTTTCACAGGCCTAACTATATATGTTAGGTCCAGACTAATGCCTCAGGTTATTTACGTACATAGAGGTAATAGGTTGGAAAATGTACTCAATTTGCATCAAGAAATCTTCTGTTGCTAATACAAAGAAATAATTAGTTATTTGTAATTAGGAGGTTTATTATTATTGGTATTATGATTAATTTTGCAATGAAAGTATTATTTACGGTCAGTAATGCCTCATATTATTTGCAAGAGAGTAGTCAGTTGTCAAATGTAATGATATTTACATCGAAATCATTCCATTGCAAAAGCCAACATTGCAAGCAAACTATTTGTGAATCAGAGGGTTTAATATTTGCAACGACCATGGCTATAGTCATTGCAATTGCATATAATGTCATTTGCAAGGAAAAGAACATTGTGGCAAATATCTCCATTTATTTGCAACAAAGAAATTAGATAGTTGCAAAGTAAAATTAGGTTTTTTTTTTTTTTGATAACCAACATCTCATTCATTGAATCAAATAAGT
Organism: Juglans microcarpa x Juglans regia; assembly: GCF_004785595.1. NCBI lineage: Eukaryota > Viridiplantae > Streptophyta > Magnoliopsida > Fagales > Juglandaceae > Juglans > Juglans microcarpa x Juglans regia. Next base: position 10,915,303 of record NC_054597.1, on the reverse strand, counting down.
CCTTACAACATATTGCTTTTGACAAACCAAACAGCTTGACTTACAAATGAAGGACAAAAATCCCACCATATTTCAATATCACTAGCATTCCAAGCATGCCTTGCCAACTGATGTGCGGTAGTATTCCCTAGCCTGTTTACATGCAAAAATTGAACTTCTTGAAAGCAAGTCATCATTCTTCGAATATCTTGAAGTAGAAAATCAAAATCAAAAATATAATCAGTAAGATTATTCAAAACATTCACAAGAAGCAAACAATATGTTTCAAGCATTGACTTTGGAACACCCCATTGGACACACAATTGCAATCCTCTAAGCATTCAGAAGACACTACCTCCCTTTCCACTTTACTACAAGCAACTAGAACATCACCATTATGATGTCAAAGAAGCACTCCTACCCTAGCTATATGTTGTCATAAAAGGTTGCACCATCAACATTCAACTTAAGGTAGCCTATTGGAGGAGCGTTCCAAGATACAACTTTCTTAATGTGATTATGTGAAACATCAAAAACCTGAAATTGTTTGAACTCTAACTTCAGAGATAGAGCATTATTAACCACCATTTGGGTATCAAGAAGGACCTACTCATATATAAAATTGTGTCTTCTATACTAAAGAGCCCAAGCAATTGCAATAAAAGTAGCCAAGTCCTCCTCTGACCCTCTTTCCCGAGCCATATTAACCAAATCCCAAAAACTCAAACCAGAATCAGCATTTCTATACAACTTGAAGTGGTCTACATACATCTGTCTCACATCAGGACAATAAAAAATAGCATGAGCAACATCCTCTCTTTCCCTCCCTAAGAACACACATGCATCATCATCAATAACATGTTTTCTCCTTAAATTCTAATATGTAGGCAACTTCTCCAGACAAGCTTTCCAAGCAAATATTTTCATTTTTTTAGGTAACTTCAAATGCAACAGACATTTCCAAAAAGCTGTCACAGATTTTTGTCTTGAACTTTCACCCAAAATCTATACACCAGAATTTTGAAACATCCTATATGCACTTTTAACTGAGTACATTCCATTTCTCTCATATACCCAAAAAACAGAGTCTTCAGCATCTAAACACACATTCAGCTTCAAAATTTGTCTCACCTCATTGGATTGGATAGAGCTCTTAAACTCTGAACATTCCACCATCTTGTGCTCTCATCTATTAGAGAATTTACTCGCATATCTTCATCAACAATTGACTGAACAACAGGCAATTCACATCTTGGTATCCAAGGCTCTTTGAATACTCTTATATTTATTCCATTTCCCACACGCCAACTACCGCCTTTCTGTAAGAGGTGTCTAGCTTCCCAAATCCCCTTCCAAATATATGAAGATCTCAAATCAGATTTAGCCTTAAAAAACTGGTATTTAGAAAATACTTTGCCTTATATATACTAAACAAAAGTGAGTCTTCATTCTTCAAAAGTCTCCAACTTTGTTTTGCTAGGAGAGCCAAATTAAGCAGCCAACTTTGAAACTTAGAGTCACATAGCTTCTTCCAACTAACCCAATGAATTTTCCTCCCTTGAGATTGATTTTCCTACCAGAATTGTGCCATCAAACTCTCCAACTTAGAACATACAGATTTACGAAATAGGAAAAAACTCATAGCATAGGTCCGAATAGACATTGCTACAGCTTTTATTAAAACCTCTCTACTCCCTTGTGACAACATATTACTTTTCCACAATTGAAGTTTCTGCCACAGTCGTCGTTTAATACTAGAAAAAGCTGGTCTCTTTGACCTATCCACCATAGGAGGAAGACCCAAATACTTCTCAAATTATTGTATATGACTCCCCCCTCCCCCCCAAAAGCTGCATAATCCAAACCCTCAAGTCTCCATGAACATTCCTACTAAAGACCATAGAAGTTTTTTCTTTATTAATACATTGGCCAGATGCTCTCTCATATGTATTTAATAAAGAATGAATTTTTTCAGTTGTATCCACATCCACCTTAAAAAAAAGTTCACACTATCATCCGCAAACAACAGATGATTGACTCTCGGGGCCCCTATACAAATTTTAACACCCTCAATAACCTCCCTACTGTCCTTTTTAATAAACTGATGAGGCCTTTTGTGCATAAGAGAAATAGATAGGATGACAAAGTATCTCCCTGCCTAATTCCTTGACTTGGAATAATAGGACCTTTAGGACACCCATTTACCAAAACAGATAAACAAGCTGTTTGAACACACTGCATGACTAAATTAATTAGTCCTCTAGCAAAACCAAGAGCCTCCATCATTCTTTCCAAAAACAGTCACTCCACTCTATCGTATGTCTTACTCATATAAAGTTTGAGTGACATAAAACCCTTTCTTTCTTTTCTCTTATTCCTTAAAAATGTAGCAACTCATAAGCTATCATAACATTATCTGAAATCTGTCTACCAAGCACAAAAGCATATTGGGTCTCTAAAATAACCAAAGGCAACACTTTCTTTAACCTATTTGCAACACTTTCTTTATATTGCGGAAATATATTACAGAAATATCTTATATTACGTTGAATGGTTATATATTACGTTCGAACGATGATAGACTCTTTACAACTTTTAATACCAACACAATACCTTACTTAATTATGGAGAAATATTTAATTTATAAAAAAAATAGCAATTAAAGAATATATATAATAAAAATCAATAATTAATTTAGAAACAAATAGATATTCATAATTAAATTTTAAATTAATTTTACAAAACACAAAATATTGTCTATACAAAACAAACAAAATTACAAATAAAAGATAGAGACTACTACTGACCCAACTCTTTAACCACATCCTGGATTGCAGCTAGGCGTGTCTCTAGCTGTGTTAGCCGAGTACTGATCGTGACCTGAGTCACACAAATGACATCAATCTTTGTACGTAAGTTAGAGATGCTAGCATTAATCTCTATACGTAAGTCAGAGATAGAGCTACGAGTCTTCGTACACACTGCATCAATCACCTCTGATTTCTATGTGCGGATTTCTGTATGCACTATATCTACAATCTCTTCATGAGTAGTAGTGTATGATGCCTCGGCCTACATGGATGTCTCACAAGCCGATACTCCACGATCTCTTAGGTGTGCATCTCCCTGAGTATCGACTGGCTTTAGCATATGAGGATGAAGATGAAGTCTCGAGTGTCATGTGCTTCATGTATGGTGGAGGATCAATGTTGCAGAAACATCTGACAAGACCCCAACATGTAGCAGAAATTATGTGATTAGAATCCTAAATGGTAATATATTCGTCGTAATGTAGTAGGCCTCTGATCGAATTTAAGTGAATATATAACCCATTAAGTAGATAGGCACCCCACGAGCAACACGTATCATAAACTTCGCCCAATCAATGCCAACTTCTGTCTTGTCCTACCGAGGATCAATGTTGTTGGCAATGATTAATTTCATGATATTGAAGAAACCAGATAAATCGGTCTGTTTGATGCTCTTTGTCCCATCATAGGGTGGAGCATTTGGACCAAAAACCAACTGCCTCACCTCATGATCAGCGATGTCATTGAGTCCATTTCTATCAAAGCCCTCATCCTCAACCCTCTCCCTATCACCCGTAGCTGTAAACTCTCTAGGCACTACGTTCAGATATGCAGTGTGCAATCGTGGGATACCAATGAAATTGATGAGTCTGTTCGCTAAAACTATAACTGAGGCTCCTCGGACCGCGATCGTGTATGCCTCATCGTCATCTTGGCCGAAACCACTGAGCTCTCTATAAAACTCAGAGACGATGTCAATATAGGAAACGAGGTCTCAAGTTTCGTCCTTCTAGTCGAGGATTGATGTCCAACCATGCTCAACAAAGGCGATTGTCAAGGAACGACCCTCCTAGAGAAGATCTTGAAAGTCAAATATCTTCACCTAACGCCCCAACAAAATAGTCATCTCTCGAACTGGTTCGCTAGAGGGTTGCCCTATTTTGCCACACTTCCGTCCCCTATAAGACATTGTTAACCTTTGCTATCCAAAATAGGCCTTAATGTAACAAAAGAATCATGATATATATGGACACATATGAATAGTAAAATCATTGTTTAGGTGTCCAATATGTGCACACAGACCCATCATATCTTTATGAGTTTTGCTAACAAAATTGTCATAGATAGCAGAGAGGTTTCCAAGTAAAATGTCCAATATGTGATTTTGTTCCCTCGTCTTGGCCAAAATAAGCTTATGCCGAAGCTCTGTGCTCTTGGAAAATAAAGTAAAACAAGCAATCAATTACACGACACAAAAATTTACGTGGTTCTACTTTCTATCTATGTCCACAGAGTTGAAGATGATTTTATTATCTTCATAAATGACAAAATACACTTTTGGGCGAAATACATTGTTCCAGACCACCATACTATTCATAATATATATATATAGGGTTACACAACAGAAGTCCTAATTCTTCAATTATATCGGTATTCCAAGGTGTCTCGCTAGTCTCGAGCAAACTAGATCTCTGTCTGATGTTTGCTCAAGCAATCTTTCAAGTGAGTGTCGAGCGAACTCTCTACCTGAGTTTTGTTCAAGCGAACTTTCACTTCGACTTGCACTCCATGGCCCAAGTCTCCATGAAAATCTGCCAAAAACATTATAGTGTATTCTTGTCAAGTCGGATCAGGTCATCAAATTGAGCCCCCACAAAAATAAATCAAGCGCCACAAGCCCAACATACAAACTATCGAGATTTAAACGATTCTCATGCAATCAGTTTGAAATGGAATAGATTGATAGTCTAGCCAAACTCTGCATGTAAACTCTGCATACGATGAGCGGTTCAATATTCTAGTTACTGCATGGACAAGTAATTTATCATTTAGAAGGAATCAATAATATTCTCTTAATGTTGCTGTCTGAATTTTAAAAGTTGAAATGAGAGAGGGAGATAAATAAAATAAGTTTTAGAAGAATTAATTATAAATTTAATACTCTATGAAAAAATAACTCAATTATAAATAATATAAAATTTCATTTTTTTTTTTAATTCTCAAATTGATCTAGGAAAACAAATCCCTAATTGCCGAGGTAATAATGTGCAGGTCACGAATGTGAGACACTGTACGATAAGCTTCTTTTTGAAGGCCTACTTTATAATCTGTCTCAATATTTCTCGTGCAAAAGAAATAGAATTAAAAGCTACAGCTAAGCTATGCAGTTGTAGCAGAAGTTGGTGGCATATCTTTATTCTTTACTGCTGAGAAATGATATCAGCACTCAATTTGAGCTGCCAATGTCAGAGACCTATTAGCTGGTATAGTAAAGTCGACACGTAGTCCAGCTGCCTATTTAATCCTGCTGCATGCATGAACATGACTACGTACTGGCTCTCATTTAATGCTATTATAGCCATAATTATAACATATTAAAACCTCTCACGTTCCAGTTCCTATAGAGATATCACAAAACTTTTGTCAGGTGAGAGAGATATGTGCATGGCTGATGTTGTTGATCGAGCTGTGTTCGTTATATACGGTAGGTTAAGTTGCGTTTAAATGATGCACTGATTCGAGTGAAATGGAGTTAGAAATAATAAAATATTATTTTTTAATATTATTATTATTTTAAAATTTGAAAAAATTGAATTATTTATTATAGTTTATATTAGAATTTAAAAAAATTATAATCCTAAGTTGAGATGGATTTAAGAACGAAAAGAAACTTAAAATTATGAAAAATGTGGGTCCTCGATCGAAACCTTGACCATCAATACTGCTTAAAAAAATAATTTGAATATCAAAAATATTTTAGCCACAATAAAATTTTATTAAAATATATTCACAAACTAACATAATTTCATATCAATGCGTTAAATGAATATTAATAAATTTTTGGTCTAACATTAGGATACTAGCTAGTTAGCTGCTCCTAAATTGAGAAATGCCTTTGCCATCGGATTTAATTATTTGATGTTAGTTTAGACGCTACAGTTTAAGTTGGGAGTTTAGTTTACCTAGTCGAACTCGAGCAAAAATTAAATAAAAATCTTGAATTCGAATTTTTTGAGTTGAGCCGAGCTCAGCAAGTCAAAGACCGACTCGTCTCAATTACACTAATAAAACATGACCATGAAACATCTTTCTAGTACTTGCCTGGCCTGTGATCTGTCAACTCTCTCTTCCCATCAAACATATGCCTCCAATAATCCATTGATATAAATGCCTTTGCATAAGTTTTATATTTAATTAGGTTTCTCTTTGATATACATTAATGTAGATATTTATTTTTTTTCAATTTTTTCTTTATCTGTTTTTATAAATAAAGGTAATATTTATTAACCAAGTTAAAATACCACCATTAACCACTTCAGGATTAATTATTGAGAAATTCTATTTGTAGTCTTGAGTGGGCGACTGCGTATGCAATCCTATTGATAAATAATGATAAAAGGGAAAAACAATAATTTTAAAAATGATATTATTATAATTTTAAAATTTTTTTAAATATAATTGTATGAATTTACATGAGCAGTCCCTATATACATATAGACTAACTCTTAATTATTTATTAGACTTGTTGTTGCAGATAGTGGCCGGTCGACCCTAGCTTTTAACATTTGAGGACCAAAAAAAAGGTCCAAAACCCTACGTAAGACCTTGCATGCAGCCTCAAATGACGTTAGTTCTGATATATTCCCTTCATATAAGATAAATATTTCTCGCTTTTAAGCTATTCTCTTTCTTTACTTTTTTGAAAAAAAAAAAAAAAAGAACTTTTTTCTGCGTTCCATTAATTGGCTCACATGCATGAACTCAGATTTTCAAGCTCTCGTGATATGAGAGCTTGAAATTAAATATGAGTGAAAAGATCGATTTTTTCGTGATCGGGAGTGAAAAATCATCTTTTCTATCTGTACATATATATATGGCACAGTACTTACAATGCCAATGATGAACAATTCTAGGTTGAGCAAAGGCCATGATCAACTTCTAGTGAGCATTAATGGTCCCATGCATACATCATGCACCGGTACTTAATTAATTGATCCGGTCCCTACATGCCAATTTCTAGCTGGCAAGATTAATTAATTAGTTACGTTAATGATTCAGAATGCTGAGGCTAAGTTGAAGTTGAAGTACCAGTAATCAGAGTAATAATTTGTATAAGTTTTAAATAGACAGATATTCAAGTCAGCCTATTTTATAAAAAGGTAGGCTCTACCTTAAAAAATATAAAAAAACTTAAACTATTTGATTGGATATACTTTTTTACAAGGAAAATGTTAAGTAGCCTCCTAAATTTGCCCTGTCGGTTTATCCGCTCATATGTCTTAAATTTTTTTTCCTTAATGGTAAAGAGATTGACTAACAGTGAATATGTATATTTCTTTAAAGAATATTTAAATATATTTAAAAAATATTTAAAAGAAAAAAAAAATGCATTGGGGCACACCCAACGGTATATACTTGGCGGCCCCGTAGTGGTCCCGTAGTATTATTATCCATTTTACAAAGAGACTGAGCGCGAAATTTATCTATTTAAAATTTATACTTAACATTACTCGTATATGCAATGTTATATAAGAAAGAATATTATATATTTGGAATTTAATTTGTAAAGGAATAAAGCAACAACAACAAAATGACACGCAAGCAATCGAATCATGTATTAATTAGATACTCGTATTAAAATTAAAGTACTACAGATCAAGCCGCGTCGACAAATGCCATGCCTTAAGTACCCAAAGTAATATTTAAAGAGAAATGGAAACATTTTCTTCAATATTGTTATTTTTGGTTTCTAAGATATTTGGAAACAAAGCATCTCCAAATACAAACATCTCTCGCCAGCTGATCCGAAAATTAAGAAAAACAAAATGCAGAACATCTCACACAACTACAATCAACTTAACTGCCAAACAGTAGACTATCGGTAAGGTAATTTGGTAATGAACTGATCAAATCCCATGCACGCAGTACAACAACAACTTCAAGGATTTGGAAGAACGCCGCTCCCACCACCAACGCCGACACCAGACCCACTGCCGACACCTCCACCAACAGTACCACCCAATCCACCGATTCCACCTAAACCACCGCCGGTTCCACCGCCAAGTCCACCTCCGAGCCCACCGCCGAGCCCACCACCGATGCCAGCAGCTCCACCCACTCCGCCAAAGGGGAGTCCATCGCTGCCGAGCCCAGAATAGCCGCCAACACCACCGTACGAAACGAAGTTCTTTTGGTCGTCGAGGCCAGCATCGCTGGGCGCAATCCTAGCTGTAGCGTGGACTACAGCTAGAGCAAGAACTAGCATTACACACCACCTCATTGCCATCTCGATCTCTTATATTTTTTTTTCTCTCACTCACAACTGATATCTCTTTCTCCTCCGTCGCTCTGTGTTAGTACCTGGAGCAGCGTCTGAGGGTCACTCTATATAGGCAAGAAAGGAGGGGTTGGGTGACAGTTGCGGGTAGTAAATGAGGTTAAATGCGTGTTCAGAGCTTTGCTGTCTCAAAATTTGAAAGGACGAGAGATTTAACGCTAGAACAGATAATATGTGTTGAAATAATTTGTAAATAATAATAAGAATTTTAATTAAAATTATATGAGATAAGATAAGGTTTCTCTGAATGTAAACGGGCTCTAAGCTCATCTCATGGGGTATGAGATAAGATTCGGAACAATGTTTAGAGGATTATATAAATAGTTGAAAAAAATATTAGTATATCTATACAAAATCCTGTAAAAATAAATTTAAATAATTATATAATTTGATCATTTGATATATTAAATTTATTTTATTATAAGATTCGTTTTATAATTTAACAAATTGTATTAAATTATGTCAAATTATAAATTTATTTCTATCTATAAAATTCTACCATTTTTGAACAAAAAATATTGGAAGAAAACTTGATACAGAACTTTGGAAATCAGTGTGGATGGGTTGGCAGCATGGGTACTATAGTCGTTCCAAATGCAATTAATATTAGACGCACTACAAGAAATCAGACATTTTCCAATGATTTTTAGATTGTTGCAAAAACAATCCCTGGGAATAGTCTTTATTTGTGGCAATTATTAATTCGCCACTGAATTCCAACGTAATTCATAAGACATTTTGAATTGGAATTCACAGTTCATTTATTGCGGCGATTTTTGAACTATTGCGACAACTTTTTTCGTTACAAAAATATTTTTACTGTAGCGGCGAATTAAAAATTGCCGTAAAATTCGTAAGACATGTACCAAATTTATGAGGTTACTTTCGGCGAAGTTTAGTTGCCGCGAATGAGAATTTTGCATCCATTTTCTTAATCGCCGCATGAGCTTCGCATCTTGAGCGGCGAAAGTTTATTTTTTAAGGCGATAATAACTCGCTGCAAAACTCTTCCAAAATTTAATTCACCCGCCTTTTGTCCTTGTTCATTTCCCTGCAGCCGCTCCTCCCTCTCTCCCCAATCCATCTTCGTCTCTCGCACGGTGCGCAATAAACCTACAGGTATTTCTCTCCATATCTCTCTCTCTCTTCATAGTAGACCCTCTCTCTTTCTCTCTCTCTCCTCTGCAGATTTTTCGTGGGTTTGCTGCTGCGCATTTGTGTTCATTGTTGGAGTTCTGAGTTACCGATCAGTGGTAAGGCCATTCTCCTTCACTGCTTCTCACGAACACACCCACATTCACTTCAAGTTAAGTTCCACTCCCATGAAATTTCAGTGAAATGAATTTTAACTCGTGTGTGTCCGTGGGTTTTAGGGATTTTTCCTACATTTTGTACGGGGTATCCTTTATCTTGATATTTTTCATGTTAAATGGCTAGGTACATACGGAGGGGAAAACCAGAATTTGGTTTTGTTCTATTTGAGTCCGAGTCTCTGAAATGGCCAGAGTTTGTAGAAATGTGCTAACCTACTCTGCACAAGACAGGTACTTTGTCATTGTTTATACAGTTTATTTATGATGCCAAATACACAATTATTTTGTGGATGCTAACAAGCCCTTAAAATGAATATTGTCAGTATATACAAGGTGTTTGACCTGAGAATTTGGGTTTTGAGAACTTTTGGTTGAAATTGATTTGAATTTTATAATTCTTTTTGTTATTTGTTTTGCTTGCTGTTTTTATGCTTTGTCTACCCATAAATCATGCTTATTTTCAATTTTTAGTTTGAAATGTTTAAGTTTTTCATTTGTATTTATTTGTTTGATTCCCCTTGGGTTGATGAGTTTGTGATTTTTTATTTTTATTTTTTGTAAGTTTGTCATTTATATTTATTTGTTTGTTGTTTCCTGTTTCAAGTTTGATGTGAGAAACATAGTAAATTTGTGAGTCTGTGTTGAAGTTGGTGTGATGATTGTGAGCACCAAATGTTATGTTGTCATGTGTTGGTATAGCTAAAGTTGAAGTTGGTGTCATGAAATTCTGCTAATGAAATTCAGTTTGTTCTTGCAGGCATAGCTGAAGTTGGTGTGATGATTGGAAACACCACTTTGGTGACACTTGTTATTGGTTTTGTGTCTCCCACTTGTGCAAAACCTTACACATTTATTTTGAATGATACTAATTATATATGCATGGTTTCTTTTTATAACTCATGATCAGCAGTACACATTCATTCTCAGGTTCAAGCTATGCACACAAATAGCAACCATGTTTTGCTTTTTCTTAAATTTCTGCTGCTGTCTAGAATTTATGGAGTGAGTTTCACCTTCCATTTCTCACATCTTGTGTATTTGAGTGGAAAATCATAAGGAAAGAAGAATCTATAAATATGTTTAAACCCATCTATTAGAGTTCAAAGTACATGAAACAATTCCTGATGTTTGCTACTGCACGAGAATCATGTATGTTAACAACGTTACTAAAATTTCTGATTTTTGTTCACAGGAAGGATAAGGATCTATTGAAACCTAAGCATCCAATGTCAGCATTCTTCTTGTAACACCCCGTATTTTAGTGTATTTTTACTGAGGAATTATTTTCATGTAATTAAAATTTATTCTCTTATTTTAAATTGGTTGAATTTTTAGTGAGTTTATTTCTATGATTTTGATTTGGTGAAAATTATTTTTTTATGTGTTTTCTTAATATTTATTTATTGTTATGCATTTAAATTGCTTTTAATATTTAAATTAATTACCGTGGGATTTAATTATTTCAATTTGACTTTACCATTACGTTTAAATTATTTTATTTAACTTGTGGTTTTAAAATCATCTCCGTTGGATCATTTTTGTGACCCAAGTTATGAGGATTGGACCTCATTTCTTTTCCCTCCATTTTTCTTTCCTTCCTTTTTCTTTTCTTTCTTTTCTTTTTCTTCTTTATTTTCTCCTTCCCGCGCAACTCCCTCTCCCTCCCTCTCTCTCCGTCCGTTCTTCCTCTCCCCCAGCCCGCGGCCGTCGCGCCGCCGTGCGCGACACCGCCCAGCCGACCAGCTCCCCCTCCCTCCGGCGACCTCACCTCCCAAATCTCAGCCCCTACCTCGCCGCCGGTAGCCCACACGCACCCCACGAAGCCGCGGGCCACCTTCACGCCAGCGCCGCCGTGAGCCGGCGGTGGCCTTCACCGCCCAGCCCGCTAGCTTCCCCAGCCGCCGGCGACCTCACCCCACCAACCTCACCTCCATCCGTGCCGCCGTTAACCACCAGTAGCCCTTCGAAGTCGCGGCACTCTTTCCGCCGTTGCGCCGCCGTCGCACCGCCATTGGCCACCATCTTCCTACCACTTCATCCCCGACCTCTTGGCAACCCATTGGACACAACCCCACCTCCGATCCGTCACCAGTGAAGCTCCACCAACTACATTTCCGATTTGGGAATTTTGGTCTTCTACCGCCCATTTTGCCGCCACCCACTGCAAACCACCGCCACCATTGGCTTCACCGACCTCTCTAGGCCCTACCCTACCATTTTTGGGTCTTCGTTTGTCCTCGTTGAAAAGTGGGTATCTGTGACCCACGGCCACAGTGTATTTTACACTGTGGTGTTGCTCAGAAATCACCACTTGCAACTTCGTGATCCTCGAAAAATTATTATATTGCACTGTAAGTATTTTCCTTAAAGAACTTTCGTGATTTAAATATATTTTTGCACTAACACATATTATCTGTGAATTGGTTTGTTTTGCCGGACTGAGTCCGAGGAGTTTCAGGGGTCGGATGGATTGTGGACGGAGTTGTGTGTTTGTTTGCATTGTGAATTGTAGTTGTTGGTTATGACTTGTTCACGTACATCGCATATTGCATGCATGATCATGTTTATAAAGAAAACTGGGTTTTCGCATGATTGCATACATGTTCATGTGTTTATTGGAATTGGATTTTCATGTGAGTAAAAGGAAAAGAGACTGTAGGGATGGTGGTGAGCAGGGATGGTGGTTGTGTCCCGCCTGTGATTCCCGCCTACAGTGCTCTGTTAAGTATTCATTGTGTGTAAAGGAACTGTAGGGATGGTGGTAAGCAGGGATGGTGGTAGAGTCCCGCCTGTGATTCCCGCCTACGGTGCACGCGATAGGGATGGTGGTAAGCAGGGATGGTGGTTGTGTCCCGCCTGTGATTCCCGCCTACGGTGCACGCGGTAGGGATGGTGGTAAGCAAGGACGGTGGTAGAGTCCCGCCTGCGATTCCCGCCTACAGTGTCCGATAAATGGATTGTTTGTGTGAATCATTTTATGGGAAAATGTTTTACGGATATTTTGGGCCAAAATGGGATTTTTGGCGTGTGTTGGAAATAATCATTTTTCTGGGAAAAAATGATATTTTATGGCTAAATGTATTTTGCTATATTGTTGGTTGCATTAATGTATTTTTATCCCGAGAGTTGTTTGGTTTATACTTACCTGTGGTACCATTTTATGGTATCGCAGATTTTGATGCAGATGATGATGACGAGCCTTAGCTTGGCTCCCTTGGAGGAGTGATCTGGGATTGCTCCTGTTTAGTGAGTTATGTTTTTATCAATTTATGTATTTACCTTTTGTATTATATTTGGGATGACTGTATATTTTTTTAAAGATAAATTGTGTTGAATATTTGTATTTAAATTTCTGGTACTTAGTTGACTTATTTATATTATCCGCTGCGACTTTTATTGTGCACCTTTGCATGTTACACACACACTTGAGTACATTTCGTTGGGATGCGTGACCGTGTTGTCACTATCCTGACGTCACGATTCTCTTGTCTTTTGTACGTGGGAGTCGGGGCGTCACAGGTGGTATCAGAGCAGTTCGGCTCTGGGTAAAACCACATGTCCCATAGGTGTAGTACCAGAAAATTTTAAAATTTTGATTTGAAATTATTTTGTTGGGAGTATATTATTTTAATTTAATTTATTTATTTTAATTGTATGTTAATTGTTTGTTATTTATCTTATTTTTGTTATTTTAGTTTATTTAGTTATTTTATTATATGGCAGGCAATTTTACTTGTTTCAATTATTTTCTTGTGTACTATTTCATTTGTTTTATTCCTTTTGTCTTATGATATTTTATTTTGTTGGTTTTATTTTATTTTATTTTATGTGATATGGTTGTATTTTAATTTATTTTACTATAATTATATTTTTTTAGTTTGTTTTAAGCTGATAGTGGGGTTAAGGGTTACGCTATGGCAGGAAAATGGTACGACCAAGAAGGCAAGCTAATGAGCCCGAGGATGAATTACCGAGGGGTGATGGAAATTATGCCATGGCGAGGGCGTTGAATAGGATGACGGAGTTTCTTCAGCAGAATTTTCGTCCACAGCAAGGAGAGCAGTAAAGGGCGATGCAGGCCGGGTGCACCTATGAGCACTTCTTAGCGCATAGGACCCCTGCTTTTTCTGGTGAAGAGGATCCATTACGGGCTAGAAGGAGGATTCAAGATCTGGAAAGAACGTTTGAAGTCTGTGGATGCACTGAGGCCCAGAGGGTATTATATGGGAGCTATATGTTGCAAGGTGAAGCGGCAAATTGGTGGGAGACCAAGCGGTCACTTTTAGAGATGGAGTTGGGATCCTTGGCTGCTGTGTCTTGGCAGCGTTTTAAGAAAGAATTTGATGATCGATTCTTTCCTGTTTCGGTGAGACGGCAAATGGCTCGGGATTTCAATAATTTGGTTCAAGGAGACATGACTGTCGAGCAGTATGCAAGGAAATTTATGGAGCTTGGACGGTTTGCTCCTCACCTCATTGCTACGGAAGAGATGCGGGCTGAACGTTTCCAAGAAGGGTTGCGCCCTCAAATCCGCAGGCAGGTCGCATGCTTGGAAATCCAGAACTTTCAGAGGTTGGTCAATGTGGCCTCAATTGCTGAGCGAGAGCGAGGTGCTGTGGTAGGTTCCCCTCCGGGTAAGAAGCGACTGAACGTTGATGGTGAAGGGAGCAGCTCCGGGTCGCCACAGAAGTTTGTGCAAAGGATCGGGGCCAGAGCGCAGGCAGCTTCCGGTATACGTATTGGGGGTCGAGCTCCAGTTTGTGGTAGATGTAATAGAGCCCACAAGGGCGAGTGTCGTCAGGGTTGGAACCAGTGCTTTGAGTGTGGTCAGACATGACACTTTGCTCGTGACTGCCCTAATTGGACCCAAGGGAATCAGGGTGGTCATCGCAGTGGTAGGACTAATCAGAGGCAACTAGTTCAGGCTCGGGTGTATGCAGTGACTCCTGGTAGTGCTGGCGACGAGATTCCAGGGACTCAGGACGCTGGAGTTACGGCAGGTATGGGTCTAATCTTACCTTTCGTAATGGATGCCATGTGTGGTTTATTCTTGGGTTTTGGAAAGTTATGCAAGCTGTATCCATGCCCGTTGGGTGTTGGAGGTTCTGTGATTTTCTTAAGAGTGTTCTGGTTGTATTTGGTATCCTGCTTTAGAGTGATGTTTGGCCCTACAAATTTCGAGGACGAAATTTTATTTTAAGGGGGAGGATGTAACACCCCGTATTTTAGTGTATTTTTACTGAAGGAATTATTTTCATGTAATTAAAATTTATTCTCTTATTTTAAATTGGTTGGATTTTTAGTGAGTTTATTTCTATGATTTTGATTTGGTGAAAATTATTTTTTTATGTGCTTTCTTAATATTTATTTATTGTTATGCATTTAAATTGCTTTTAATATTTAAATTAATTACCGTGGGATTTAATTATTTCAATTTGACTTTACCATTACGTTTAAATTATTTTATTTAACTTGTGGTTTTAAAATCATCTCCGTTGGATCATTTTTGTGACCCAAGTTATGAGGATTGGACCTCATTTCTTTTCCCTCCATTTTTCTTTCCTTCCTTTTTCTTTTCTTTCTTTTCTTTTTCTTCTTTATTTTCTCCTTCCCGTGCAACTCCCTCTCCCTCCCTCTCTCTCCGTCCGTTCTTCCTCTCCCCCAGCCCGCGGCCGTCGCGCCGCCGTGCGCGACACCGCCCAGCCGACCAGCTCCCCCTCCCTCCGGCGACCTCACCTCCCAAATCTCAGCCCCTACCTCGCCGCCGGTAGCCCACACGCACCCCACGAAGCCGCGGGCCACCTTCACGCCAGCGCCGCCGTGAGCCGGCGGTGGCCTTCACCGCCCAGCCCGCTAGCTTCCCCAGCCGCCGGCGACCTCACCCCACCAACCTCACCTCCATCCGTGCCGCCGTTAACCACTAGTAGCCCTTTGAAGCCGCGGCATTCTTTCCGCCGTTGCGCCGCCGTCGCACCGCCATTGGCCACCATCTTCCTACCACTTCATCCCCGACCTCTTGGCAACCCATTGGACACAACCCCACCTCCGATCCGTCACCGGTGAAGCTCCACCAACTACATTTCCGATTTGGGCATTTTGGTCTTCTACCGCCCATTTCGCCGCCACCCACGGCAAACCACCGCCACCATTGGCTTCACCGACCTCTCTAGGCCCTACCCTACCATTTTTGGGTCTTCGTTTGTCCTCGTTGAAAAGTGGGTATCTGTGACCCACGGCCACAGTGTATTTTACACTGTGGTGTTGCTCAGAAATCACCACTTGCAACTTCGTGATCCTCGGAAAATTATTATATTGCACTGTAAGTATTTTCCTTAAAGAACTTTCGTGATTTAAATATATTTTTACACTAACACATATTATCTGTGAATTGGTTTGTTTTGCCGGACTGAGTCCGAGGAGTTTCGGGGGTCGGATGGATTGTGGACGGAGTTGTGTGTTTGTTTGCATTGTGAATTGTGGTTGTTGGTTATGACTTGTTCACGTACATCGCATATTGCATGCATGATCATGTTTATAAAGAAAACTGAGTTTTCGCATGATTGCATACATGTTCATGTGTTTATTGGAATTGGATTTTCATGTGAGTAAAAGGAAAAGAGACTGTAGGGATGGTGGTGAGCAGGGATGGTGGTTGTGTCCCGCCTGTGATTCCCGCCTACAGTGCTCTGTTAAGTATTCATTGTGTGTAAAGGAACTGTAGGGATGGTGGTAAGCAGGGATGGTGGTAGAGTCCCGCCTGTGATTCCCGCCTACGGTGCACGCGATAGGGATGGTGGTAAGCAGGGATGGTGGTTGTGTCCCGCCTGTGATTCCCGCCTACGGTGCACGCGGTAGGGATGGTGGTAAGCAGGGACGGTGGTAGAGTCCCGCCTGCGATTCCCGCCTACAGTGTCCGATAAATGGATTGTTTGTGTGAATCATTTTATGGGAAAATGTTTTACGGATATTTTGGGCCAAAATGGGATTTTTGGCGTGTGTTGGAAATAATCATTTTTCTGGGAAAAAATGATATTTTATGGCTAAATGTATTTTGCTATATTGTTGGTTGCATTAATGTATTTTTATCCCGAGAGTTGTTTGGTTTATACTTACCTGTGGTACCATTTTATGGTATCGCAGATTTTGATGCAGATGATGATGACGAGCCTTAGCTTGGCTCCCTTGGAGGAGTGATCTGGGATTGCTCCTGTTTAGTGAGTTATGTTTTTATCAATTTATGTATTTACCTTTTGTATTATATTTGGGATGACTGTATATTTTTTTAAAGATAAATTGTGTTGAATATTTGTATTTAAATTTCTGGTACTTAGTTGACTTATTTATATTATCCGCTGCGACTTTTATTGTGCACCTTTGCATGTTGCACACACACTTGAGCACATTTCGTTGGGATGCGTGACCGTGTTGTCACCATCCTGACGTCACGATTCCCTTGTCTTTTGTACGTGGGAGTTGGGGCGTCACACTTCTTGTTCACAAACAGTAGCCAAGTTGCACTGCTTGTAGAGAAGAAGAGTGTTTTAGAGGTATTTTATTGTCACAATTCTCATTTTCAATATTATTCCATTTTTTAAGCCACTTGCTCTCCTCTAATTTGATGAATTTTGGCTTTGTAATAGGTTGCAAGGATCAGTGGTGAAGAGTGGAAAAACATGATAGAAGAACAGAAATGACCTTATGTAGAGGTTAACAGTTAACTCATTTTCAAAGAAAAATTTTGTGCCCCAAGTAATCATGGCTTAAATTCCTGTTTAGCTCGAGTCTCATTATTCTCTCTATTTGAAACTTATAGATGGCAAGGAAGAATAAGGAAATGTATTTGCAAGAAATGGAAGCTTCCAAGTAGAAGAAAGATAAAGAAGTTGTTAACCTCATAAAGGAAGAGGAAGAGCAGATGAAACTTCATAAGCATGAGGCTTTTCAGCTTCTAAAAAGTGAAGATGAAGGAGAAAACTGAGAATATAATCAAGATACGTTAACAAAGACTTTTACTGCTGCTAATATAGTTCTCCAATGTGCATAAAACGAAAGAAAATCGACAGAAGAAGGAGCAGCAGCAGAAATAAGACATGAAGTCTAACTCTTGATTATATTTAATGAGATTTTCTCCAATGTTTTGTAGTTTTTAGATTTATGCACCTGCTTTGCTCTCACTTGAGTTTTTCAGGTTGATGTTAAAGAAATGCAATCTTTTATTTTTTTTTTATCTCAATCTTATATTTTATTGTCACAATATTTTTTTTATCTCTTTCATTTTAATTGTTATGTCAGCCTCTTAATTTTTTTGTCAGCCATATTCAAAGACTACTCGATAATTACCTGTCATCAACTAGGATCGGATCAGTGAGAAATGGTTGAGGTAGCATAGTTTTGATGATGGGTTTTCTTTTTGTGACATCAACTTGTTTAGAGTGTAGTTGAACAAAGACCATTAGAGTGTAGTTAAAATGGCATTTGACAGCTTTTTAGTAACTTGTTGGAACCAAATTAAATGAAGAGCTAAAGCTTATAAGATGGCTGGTTTTTGTCCCTTGTTTTCAATAGTTTTTCATACAAACAAATAACTTTGGTTGAGCAAAAGATGCCAATGAAAAATGGGGATGAAATGGACTGGTTGAAGAAGCAAAACAGAGTGCATAGGAGAATTTTCTGCACTACCATGGACAGCCAGCAGCTTTAGTACTTTCATGCTCATTTTCTGCAGACTGGTTGAAGAAAGATGGATGCTCATTATTCCTAAACGGGAAATTATATTGATATTTAATTGTTCAAATCAATATCAAATTAATATTGATATGCTCATTATGCTAAAGCCACATGTCTGGTAATTCACCTAACTTATTGTGTGCAAAACATGAATTACTAATCCATGGCCTTGTTAGTTTCTTTTTTGAGCAACCAACCAACCAAATAAGAACAGGATGAAAAAAGAACAAAAATTTACTCACATCAACACATGTTTGAGGATAGGTAAGGTTGTTGGGTCAGATGGGGTTCACTCCCATCTTGTTGAGCCACATAAAAAATTTACCATATATCCAAACATTTGTCTTTACATTCATGTAATTAATTCAATACCCTTAGAATGAGTGTTATATTGATCCTTGTGTGCGTTCCAAAAGATTGGTTGTGTTGACCGATTTCAATGAAAAGTTTATGAATAGATCTGAATATTTTTTAGCTAAGGTGAAAACTCTTAATCAAAAAGCTGCATGCCATGCATTAGTTATAAATTTGAAAGGTTTTTAAAAACATAAAAACCCATAAAAGTCTTGAGATTAGGGATATGTATATATATATATATATATATATATATATATAATATATGCATATATAGATATTGTAGCTTATGCCAATGTACGTTGCTCTTGCCACCAACTGGTCAGTTGGTAGTTGTTGGTCATTTAATGTCCAATGAAACTGTTACAACCTAGGTAAGTTATCAGTACTTTTTCATTTCTTCTTCTTCTTACTTTTTGCTTTTTATATATCTTTCATCATTATTCTTTCTCATTCTTTAGATGTATGCTATATTGCTGGCCGCTTGCCCTTGGATTCAGTATTTTATAATACTACTTTAAAATGGGTTTTCCAAGATAATATGGGTAAAAGTAGTACAAAAAGCACCCAGCTAGCACTAAATCAGGGCATCTTATAATGTATTGGTGGTGGGGTAGAGAGACACTTGTATTCAGTTTGATACCTAAAAAAAAAAAAAAAGAAGATGCACAAGGGGGAACTTGAGGTCTGAGTAGCAGCACCTTTTATGATGTTGTGTATCGAATGAAATATCATTACAAATTTAGTAAAAGTTTACTTATAGACAAATAGTTTTCAAGATTTAATAAAACTTTTAAGTTCGTTTTTTATCAGCTTGTCAATGTTACTTTGCCATTTCTACTGCTTTTTCTACTCTTGAGGTGTATATATGTAGACACGCTCTTTATTCCTTATCAAAAATATATATACATATACATATGTGTGTGTGTAAATCAGTGTTATAAATAACCTTATAAGCTTTTAAAGTTGTCATGTATCACACTCTCTGCTTTTATTAATGGTGAACCCGCTGCTGCTTTAATATCACCTTCTAAAGTTGTTGAATACTTCATTTTGCAGACTTCGAAGCTGACTGTGGCTTCAATTCAAATCTCATCATATTGTTGTTGAAGCTGTCTTCATCATCTTGTGGTGATTTACTTCTTGAACTTATGCTCAAAGCTGATTTATTATGCATAGTTAGGTGAGTCTTTGAAATATTTGAAACTGAAACTGAAATTTTCTTCAAGATGCTCAAAGAAAAACTTTGTTCAAGTACAAAGCTTTTCTTTTTTAATTTTGTAGAAGAGTATATCAACTTGTAGTGAGCTTCATAAAACTTGATGAAGTCCATCTTGAAGAAAATCCCATTCCCATGTTGTGGAAGTCAAAGAAACAAATGAAGGATATATGATTTTATATTGTGTATGATTCATTGCAGTAGAATGTGCTGCCTAAATAGTTTGGGATTTATATTGTGAGATTTTGTGCATTATGTTCTGTATTTCCTTAAGATTTTTCTTTCATGCCAAGTTGATGATTGTGCCTTTATTGTTGGGCTAGTTTCACTTAGTTTTTGCGCTTGTCATTGAATGAGTTCCTGTGTTCATTTAAATTGTGGATTTTTTTTTATTTTATTTTGTGAAATATCTTTTCTGGCAATTAAAATTTACCGGAAATACTTTTTTACACTGAACTTATTATTTCCGGCGATTGCATATCGCAAGAAATACTTTTTACTGGCATTTTAGGATATTTGCGGCGAATATTATTCGTCACAAAAAGTTTTCTCACCGATTTAATTAAGCGGTTGGAATAGATCGTAGCATTAGCAGCAATTTATTTTATTTTTTGCGATGACTGTAATTTGCTGTAATTGAGGAATTACTAGCGATGTTATGATTGCTACAACTGAGTTCACAAAACCAATAACTCAATTGCAGCGTTTTAAAAATCGCTGGTATTGATCTATATCGGCGCATTTTTATCGCCGCAATTAACTTTCAAAACCATTTAGTCAATTGCGGCGATTTCAAGAAATCGTTGAGAAATGATATTTCCGGCGATTTTTCCTCTTTTAGCCACAGTATTAGATCGCTGGAATTAATCTTTCCCAACGATTAACAACTGATTTGTATTTTGCAATTGCGGCGATAAAATATACTATTTGAAGTGAATAAAAATCGCCGGTAAAAAAAATATTTCCCGACGATTTTTGGCTTCCGTTGGAGTAGATCAAAAGTGGGGCATTAATACCGGCGAACGTCCAACGATTTATAAATCGTTGGGAAAGGTGATAGGCAGCAATTTTATTGGTTTTTCCATCGAAAATAAATCGCTGGAAAATGTGATTCCCCTTATAGTGACGGCTGGACCTAACGAGTAACGAGACCTTCCTTTAATAGTTGAAATTGCTGCTCCATTCAGTAAAGTACGTATGTGAAGTAATTTAATATTTAAACCAATTAAATAAATAACTATTTAAAATATTTCACATTAATTTATTAATATAATTGAGAATAAAAAAATCTATAATAAAAAATAACATTGATTAAAAAATGAATGTTGAGATTAATTAAGTACTATTTCTCACACCAAAAACTTTATTTTCCTAAAAGTTTCATATTAATTAATTCCAAGGTTGTCACTAAAGTTATTGTTTCATATAATTTAAGCGTATTTAACTTATTTAAAGTTATTGTTTCATTCAAATAGTTGAATTATAAATTCGCCTAATTAAAATGCGCTGCAATATTAATGAGCATACATAAGTGTGATATATATATATATATATATATATTTATATATATATATATATTAAAGATAAAAGAGTAACACATTATTAGTTAAATCTTTGAATTTAGAATTTCATGATGAGCATATAGTGTATTGTGGCTGCCAGAGTCAAGATCCTCTATTTGGAATGGTGAGATTAGACGAGCTTCAAAGCTCTCACAATTAATATTGAAGCTGTATATATGGTATGCTACTATACTACAAGAAATGCTAATTTATCAAATGAGTAAGGTTAAGTACAAATTCTAAATGTACAAATGTTTTGTAAAAATATGGGTCTCGTCAAGAAAAAGTGAGTTTTTCATACTTTTCTATGGTGGGGTCTATTTTTTTTTTTATACAGGACTTGCGTGAGACTTGTGCATTTGGGGCTTGTATATATCATTTATTCTCTTATTGTGGCGCCCCCGACTCCCATGTAAGGAGACACGGGAATCGAGATGCCAGGATGGTGACAATATGGTCACGCATCCCAACGATAGTGCCAAGTGTGTGTACATGCAACAGTGTACAAAAAACAATGCAGCGGATAATTAATTCAACTAAATACCAGAATTGTTAATACAATTTAAAGATTCAGTAAAAATGTTTAAAAATTATACAGTCATCCAAAATAAATATTTTACAAGTCTCAAACCAAAACGAGTGATCCCAGATCACTCCTCAGGCGAAACCGAATCCTCAGACTCACCTTCAGCCTCATCTGCATCGAAATCTGCGTTATTACAAAATGGTACCGCAGGTAAGTATAGACCAAACAACTACGAGATAAAAATACATTAATGCGACCAACATGCATGTATATGATGAAATATGCATTAGATCCAAAAATATTATTTTTCCCGAAAATAGATATTTTCAACACACACCAAAATCCCATTTTGGCCCAAAAATAATACTCCGTCATTTTTCCAGAAAATGACCCAAATCAATAAAACCTCATTTTCCTAGAAAACGAATCACATAAAATCCTTTTATTCAACACACGCTATTTTCCCAGAAAACAGCCCATTATTCCATTAACCAATGCACCATGATCTCCCCTAGGGATCATCCGCACGTCCTGGCTTCGTAGCGATGCTCAGTTCCGTGCCCAGCGCGTTCGTGGCCAAGCACCCACTACACAACGAGCGATGCCCAGTTCCGCGCCCAGCGCGTTCGTGGCCAAGCATCCTCTAGCCCCCGCCAGCAGAGGGGCCACAGAGTCGGCACGAGACCATCTCGTCAGATCCCGTTGTCGCCCAGCGACAACCCAGGGGACGTCACTTAGTATATTCCGTTCCCGAGTGACCAGAGGAGCTCCACCGAGATAATACCCCATCTCGGCTTGGAGTCGTGATACACACGCACCTAAAATCCTTTAACACATGAAAATCCAGTTTTCATAAAACATATGAACATGAATGCATGTACACGAAAACCCAGTTTCCTTTACAAACATGATCATGCGTGTAATATGCCATGTACATGAATAATACCAAAACTAACAACCAACAATTCATAATACCAACCAAACACACAACTCTGTCCACAATCCATCTGACCCCCGAACTCTTCGGACTCAGTCCGGCATGTTCAACCAGATCACAATAATATGAGTTAGTGCAAAATATATTTAAATTATGATAATTATTTGGAAAAATACTTACAGTGCTATATAATAATTTTCGAAGGATCACGGAGCTACAAGAAGTGGCAACACAGCTGCAGAACAGTGTAAAATGCACTGTGGCCGTGGGTCTCAAATACACATTTTTGAACGGAGACAAATCAAGACCCGAAATTGATAGAGTAGGGTTTAGGGATGTCGGTGAAGCTAGTGGTGGTGGTGGTTTGCCGTGGGTGGCGGCGTAAAGGGCGGTTTTAGGCCAAAAATGTTGAAATCGGAGATGGAGATAGATAGCCGTCACCGATGGTAGATCGAAGCCAAGGATGGGTGCTTTGGTTGCTAGGAGGTCGAGGATGAAGTGGTGAAGAGTTGGTGGCCGGAGGTGGCGGGACGGTGGCGCGCGAGCACAAGAGGTGTTGTGGCTTGGTGTTGGGCGTGAGGGTTATCGGCGGCGATGGAGGAGCTGGAAACGGAGGGAGGTGGTCGCCGGCCGGTGGGGAAGCTGATGGGAGGGGCGGTGTCGGCACGGCGGTGCGACACCGGTGGGTTAGGTGAGGAAGAAGCAACGCACGGGGGAGAGAGGGAGCGGATCGCAGCACGCGGGAGAGCATGGGAGAGAAAAGAAAGAGAAAAGAAAAGAAAAAGAAAAGAAAAGGGAAAAAGAAAAATGGAGGAAAAGAAATGAGGTCCAATCCCCACATCTTGGGTCACAAAAATGATCCAACGAAAATGATTTTAAAATGGTATCTCAATTAAAATAATTTAAATGTCATGATAAAATGAAAATAAAATAATTAAATCCAACAATCAATTAATTTAAAATAAATAACAATTTAATTGCATCACAATAATAAATATTAAGAAAACCCAACAAATTAATTTTCACAATTTAAAGATCATAAAATAAACCATTTAAAAATATCCGATAATTTTAAAACAAGAGAATAAATTTTTGAATTAATAAAAATAATCATTCAATAAAAATACACTAAAATACGGGGTGTTACACTTATCAAACCTTATATAATTGAGCCGAGTCGAGCCGAGCCAGTCTTTGAATTGCCGAACTCAGCTTGGTTAAAAAACTTCGATCTCGAGATTTTTATATAATCTTTGTTCAAGCTTGGCTTGGTGAGCTAAAATCCGACCAACTCAAACTCGAGCTCGAGCTGTTTATTTTTTATTTTTTAAATAAAATTTAATAATTAAGAAATTAGATAAATCAAAAATGGAAATATAAATTTAATGAAATTTTTACAACTAACAAGTAGAACTTGATCTATTGAAATAGGAAATGGTAAAAGTTTATAAACAAGTAATATGTAACTAGTTGATATTTATCTATAATAACAATATATTATATGTCTACATAAATTACTAAACATATGCATAATATGATAGTATATATCAACATTTCATATATATTGCTCACATACTTGTATATGAAACTATTAAATCCTATCGACTAACTCTTATACAAATTATAAAATATAGTTATGAAGTATATTTAATATATAGACACAAGTGACTAGCCATAAATAATTAGGTTGTAGACTATATATTTAATTATAAAGGGTGCTATGCTTATATTATTAACTATTATGTGTATATATATATATATAGAGGTGTATGTATATATTTATCAATATATGAATGAGTTTTAATTGAGTCAGGCTAACTAGTTGACTCGGGCCTTAATGAGTTTTAATCGAGTTGAGTTGAATTTAGTTGAGTATGTGTCATTTACTAATTGAGTGGGTATTTACTTTTATGGAGGGATTTTTTTTTCAAGAGTCAAGTTCAATAAGAATTTAATTTGGCAAGTATTGAGCAAGCTATCGAACAGACCTATTTATTTACTACCCTAATCAAATATGATCAACTTCGACAAGTATGGAACTTAATTAATTAGCTCAAGCTTTCCCAGTTTTGCGAAGGGAAAAAAAAAATTAAATAATAAGAAAATGACACAATCGAATGCATTTAGATGCTGTTAAATAAACCACGTTGATTAAGCTTCAAATGCCATGCAATTATAAGTACCCGAAGTAAAGACAAATGGAAACATTTTCTTCGATATTCTTATTTTTGGTTTCTAATTAGACATCAGGAAACAAAACATCTCCAAATACAAACATCGATCTCTCACGGCTCAGAAAAGAAAAACATAATAGAGATAAACATCTAACATCTAACACACAGCTAATCAACTAATTAACTTCCAAACAGTACTAGATCATATGGATAAGGTAATTATTAGGTAAACTCAAATCCCATGCAGGACAACATGAACAACTTCAAGGATTAATTGGAACCCCAACTCCGACACCAGGCACACCGCCGACACCATCCGCACCAGAACCACCGAAGCCACCCATTCCACCGAGTCCGCCGCCTAGTCCACCACCCATGCCAGCAGCTACACCCACTCCGCCAAAGGGGAGTCCATCGTTGCCGAGCCCAGAATAGCCGCCAACTCCGCCGTATGAAATAAAGTTCTTTTGGTCGTCGAGGCCGCTGCCGGGCGCAGTTCTTGCAGCATTACTAGTCTGAACTATAGCTAGAACAAGAACCAGCATTGCACACCACCTAATAACTGCCATCTCGGTCGATCTCTTATATTTTTTTCTCACTAAAAACGTACTCTCTCCGATCTTTCTATATCTTACTTGCGCTTTTGCTGTGTGAGTACCCGAAACTAGCAGCGTCGAGGGTCGCATTATATAGGGAAAAAGAGGCGGCCGAGTGGGTGACAGTTGCGAGTACGTAGTAAATGAGGTTAAATACGAGCTCAGTGCTTCGCTGTCGATCTCAAGTCTCAAAGGCCGAGAGATTAAGCTCATGATCTTATGGAATAATATTGGAAGGAAACTTGATACAGAACATTGGAAATCAGTGTCGATGGGCTGGCAGTTTGAGTACGATAGTGACGATAGTCGACGTTCCTAATTGATAAGACAAGACAGTTGGACCTAACGTACGTACGAGGCCGTCCTATAACCATTGAAATCGCTAGCTACTCCGTTCAGTAATGTTTTGTTTCAGGAATAATGATAGGGCCGTCCTATATATATGCACACATATATATCCTTGTGACTATGTACGTCTTTTTAAGAGAATATATATAAAATAAAATAAAAAAAGAAAAAAAAAAGAAAAAGAAAAAAGAAAACGTTCTTCCTTTTAAAATTTTAAAAATTAATAAAAATAAATTTATAAATTGATATAATTTCATCTAATATATTAAATTTATTTTATAATAAAAATAATTTTATAATTTAACATATCACATAATCAAGTTAAATCAGTTTATAAATTTATTTTTGTAAAGTATCTTTGTAGTAAAATATTTTTCAAAAACTTTATCACCTCTATTGGTTAATGTACAACAATTAATTTAAAATTGTTTTATATACCAATTGCTAGATAAATAAATAACTACATTATTTTCTTAATCTTTACATTTTAATTCAAGAATTGTTTCTAAACTTAGTTATATATATATATAAACACACAATAATGTAAAAATATAACATCAACCATAAAAAACAATTAATTTGACTATCTGTAACATTAATTGTTTTACACAATATTACACTTAAAGTGGAGTAGGCCAGATTTCTTATACGTACGCACGCGCAAGGGCTGTATGTAAGTATATAATGGTAAATTTTTAAAAAAATATTGTACCATTTATCTTGAATTTTATCATCTTTTAAATATGTTGCAAAAACAGTATTATTGGCAAGGAAAATAAAAATCGTTGTAATTAGTCGTTGCAAAAACTCATTTCAATTGTAGTATACTATGTCGCCCAGTCATGTACCTCTGAGCGTATCCCTAACATGTACATTTGTATTTTTTTCTTTCAAATATTTTTTAAGATATTTAAAAATTTAATATATATATATATCTTATATATAATAAGTGCCAATAAGCAAGTGTCGTCTACTATTTTTTTCGATTTTATCCTCCATTTTCAATTTGTCTTCCCACTCTCTCCCTCATATCTGTTGGATGTGTCTTGTCGTCTTGTTTTCCCACTCTGTTCATTTCTAATTCGTTTTCTTGTCTTCTTCTCCAGAGCCTTCCATCCTTCAGCTTTCAAGAGTTTTTTTCTTGTCTTCTTCTCGAGAGCCTTCAATCCTTCAGCCTCTTGAAATCTTATTTTTTCCTGTGATTCTTAATTTTTTTTTCCACCGCTTTCACCGCTCTTATTAGATTCAGATTTTTTTCCCCCACCGCCTTTACTGCTTGCCGCTTGGTATAAGAGTGATTTTCATCTTCTTTGGTTGCGGTCTATGTTTCTTGGTTCAGGGTGCGTCTTGTCTTCTTGTCGAGAGCTTTTTCTTGTCTTTTTGCCGATAGTCATCGATCCTTCAGGTTCTCAAAATCTCCTACTTTCTCCAATTCTCGTGATTCTGTTTTTTTTTCTTTTTGTTTTCCACCGCTCTTATCAGATTCTGAATTTCTTTTCCCACCGCTTGCCGCTTGGTATAAGAGTGATAATTCTTTATTTCTCCCTTTTTTACTCTCGGTAGCTCCTAGCAATGCCACTCACTGCCTCCATTCACTCTCTATTTCGCCTCTGTCGACCCTCTGTTCAGAAACCATCCAATACCAACACCGAAGGCCAAACGTGCCCAAACACCAAAAACCATCACCATCACCATCAAACCACTAAATCTACAAAGAGAGCTACCAAGACACCCAAATACGTCATGAGACCCACCACGCACAAAGGATATTCACCCACAAGAGCCTCGTTCGCCTTGAACACGCCCTCACCATGGCTGATTCTTTCATCATCGTCTGGCTTCAGAACGCCATCAAATTTAATAGTGGAGGTTTCATCTCTCCCTCCCTCTCTCTCTCTCTCTCTCTTTCTCTCCGCATGCATGTAGTGGATTTCATTCACTCATGAGACCTCTAATTCATTTCACTCAAGGACTCAAATAAATAGATCCTCTGCTTTAGTACTGAGATAAAATTAAAGCCAACAAATTTTGAACTCTCAAACAAAGCATTTAACTCTTGCCAATTCTTTGTGGAAAAGGTCATATAAACCACTCGATTTTCTGGAAGAATGTGTCACCCATTAAAGTAAGTTTACTTATCATTATTGTTTTCCTATTCATTATTTAGTTTCATTTGATGTCATTTTGTGGGCCCTGATTACATTTCTGAAACTGTTATGACAGGAACTACGTGGAGCCGCAAAGCCTTCCTTGGGCTCAGCCATTAACACACAGTATGGTTTTCTCGACACATTGATTCAGAAAGTCAATGTAGAATGTGCTGCTTTGCAAGGCTCTAGATAGGTTCTAAGTTTCCGAAAACTTTTTTTAGCTATTCTCTGAGTTACATCAGATTCTGAATATATTGGATGGTTCTCAAAAATCAATTAATGAGAAATTATATAATTAATTGAATTCTGGACAGTGGCTTGCTCTGGATAAAGAGCGGAAGCAGCTCTCAGTTGAAACCACTACAAACCAGATATGGTCATCAAAGCTATGCTGTTTAAGTCATTGTTTAAAGAATATAGATGCATGTTATGTGCTTGAGTAGTTTGATGCTACTTGCAGTTGAGACTTTAAGCACATTTTTGCTACTGTGTGTGCATTTATGTGAAAATAGTAATTCAATGGTGAATACTGAATCATTTTAGATGGTAGAAAATCTAGATGAAAAAATGAGAAATGTTTGTTAGTAAGTGTAGTGTACTCTCAGCTTTTCAATGATTCCAAAGTGCATTAGATATTCTATTTCTTGTTTTTTAGATTTCATGAGTGACTGAAATTATGTTTGTTGACATAAAACTTTACAGGATCCACTTGTAACTAGAGGATCAACTTTGATCCCGCTAATTGGAATAGATGTTTGGGAGAATGCATACTACCTGCAAGTGAATTTATTGCTTCTGCTATTATTTGAAAGATGTTGATAGTCTGAATTTGGCTGTTTCACATTGCATAACTTCAACATATTGGATTAGAGAAGAATCTTATGAAAATTTTTATATGAACTAACTCACACGGACAAATGTGATTGTGGATGACAAAATTTAAAATGAAGAGTAGTAATGTTTAATTGTTTTTGGTTTCAGATGTTGTTTTCTTTCTTCCTGCTATGTAGCAATGATGATAAATGCTTCTGCTCACCTCTCAGTACGAGGATTGCTTCTTTGAGTATATTGAGCATCTATCTCGGCTGTTTCAAGGGCAAAATATAGAATGATCTGCAAGTCTCTTGCATGATGTTGTTATTTGATTGTAACTTGAAACTAGAAATAATCATCCTCATTCTTACTTAAAACTGAATTTTTTTTCCTAATGCAATACCGTGATGTGAAATCCAATTATCTGAAGAACATATGGAAGGTTATTAACTGGAAATATGCAAGCGAAATTTATGAGAAAGATTGTCCTCGAGACAACAATAAGCTCTTAGTATTGTGGTTAGGCTTTTTGCTGAATGCTGAGTCTGGCCAGGTATATATGTATATTATTATTAATACTAGCATCTTTGTACAGTTTGTGATGAAGTTTTGTCTTTTGGTTATATTTCTTTGTATAAGATACTATGCATGTGATAAGATTAGGTTTCTTATGGTGTGCTTACTTCTGATATTCATGTACAGGTTAGATAGCCCTTATCAATGATTATTTGATCTTATTGCATGTAAAAATGTCAAATTTCAAATTCTTTTAGAAATTTCACCTTTTGAATCCTAATCTGGCCAGCTTGATTTAGAAGGTAGAAAATTTTGTGTTCTATTTCGCCACTATTCTAACCACTTTTTTTAAAAATTCCTCCAAACTATCTCAAATTACAAAGTGGAACAATTTGGTGTGAATATGCTGAAAATTTTGGTACTTTACAGCAAATTTTATGTCTAATAATTTGGTAGAAGTTTCTAGCCATATTACTAAAATACTTGTTCAGAGGTTTGGAAAATAAATTCTAGGAATATTATATTTGCAAATTGGTGTTGAGGATATATTCTCAACTCTACTGACATAGGAATATTTGATTCATCAGAGAATTCTTATTTATTGCGACTATCTAGCTACCCCGAAGAGCATAAAAAATTCTTAAGGAAATAAAAAAAATTAAAGAGATGAATTTAAATGTTGCACAGTGTTTTATTCCCTCTATTTTAACTTTTGTGAATATTTATGTCTATTTCTATATTTTTGTACAGATATGTAATTGTTTGTATATTTTTTTTTTCTCTTTTGGCATTTGTTAATGATTTCTTGTTAATAATTTATTAAGATGTATAATTTTGAAAAGATTTTTTTTTTCTGCACCATTTACCTATGAATTATATAATTATTATTAAATTTCAATCAATTTTTAGATTTAAAAGTATGTTATATATTTATGTGTTTGAAGTATAAATTTAAGGCAAATGAGCTCTAGCTGATAGCACCCATTTCTCCATAAGAATGTTTCTCTCTTCAGGTTTGTTTTTGTGGCGCCCCCGACCCCCATGTAAGGAGACACGGGAATCGAGACGTCAAGATGGTGACAACATGGTCACACATCCCAACTATAGTGCCAAGTGTGTATACTACAACAGTATACGATAAACAACGCAGCGGATAATTAAGTCAACTAAGTACCAGAATGGTTAATACAATTTAAACAATTAGTAAAAAGGTTTAAAAATTATACAGTCATCCAAAATAAATATTTTACAAGTCTCAAACCAAAACGAGTGATCCCAGATCACTCATTGGGCGAAGCCGAATCCTCAGGCTCACCCTCACCCTCCGTCTCATCTGCATCGAAATCCGCATTACCACAAAATGGTACCACAGGTAAGTATAGACCAAACAACTACGAGATAAAAATACATTAATACGACCAACATGCATGCATATGATGAAATATGCATTAGATCCAAAAATACTATTTTTTCCAAAAATAGATATTTTCAACACATGCCAAAATCTCATTTTGGCCCAAAAATAATACTCCGTCATTTTCTTAGAAAATTACCCAAATCAATAAAACCTCATTTTCCCAGAAAATGAATTACATAAAATTCTTTTATTCAACACACGATATTTTTTCAGAAAATAGTCCATTATTCCATTAACCAATGCACCATGATCTCCCATAGAGATCATCCGCACGTCCTGGCTTCGTAGCGATGCTCAGTTCCGTGCCCAGCGCGTTCGTGGCCAAACACCCACTACGCAACGAGCGATGCCCAGTTCCGCGCCCAGCGCGTACGTGACCAAGCATCCTCTAGCCCCCACCAGCAGAGGGGCTACGGAGTCGGCACGAAACCATCTCGTCCGATCACATTGTCGCCCAGCGACACCCCAGGGGACGTCACTCAGTATATTCAGCTCCCGAGTGACCAGAGGAGCTCCACCGAGATAATACCCCATCTCGGCTTGGGGTCGTGATACACACGCACCCAAAATCCTTTAACACATGAAAATCCAGTTTTCATGAAACACATAAACATGAATGCATGTACACGAAAACCCAGTTTCCTTTACAACATGATTATGCATGCAATATGCCATGTACATGAACAACACCATACCAACAATCAATATTTCACAATACCAACCAAACACACAACTCCGTCCACAATCCATCCAACCCCCGAACTCCTCGGACTCAGTCCGGCATGTCCAACCAGATCACAATAATATGAGTTAGTGTAAAAATATATTTAAATCACGATAGTTATTTGGAAAAATACTTATAGTGTTATATAATAATTTCTGAAGGATCATGGAGCTGCAAAAGGTGGCGACACAGCAACGTAATAGTGTAAAATACACTGTGGCCGTGGGTCTCAACAACTCACTTTTGAACGGAGACAATCCAAGACCCGGGTAGGGCTTAGGGATGTCGGTGAAGCTAGTGGTGGTGGTGGTTGGTCGTGGGTGGCGGCGCAAAGGGTGGTTTTAGACCAAAGGTGACCAAATCAGAAATGGAGGTAGATAGGCTTCACCGGTGACGGATCGGAGCTGGGGTTGGGTCCATTGGGTAGCTGGGAGGTCAAGGATGAAGTGGTGAAAAAATGGTAGCCGGAGGTGGCGCTACAGCGGCGCAAGGAATGCCATGGCGGCGCAAGGGAGGCTGAGATTGAAGGGGTAAGGTCGTCGGAGGGTGGGGGAGCTGGTGGGCTGGACAGTGCTCGGCACGAGCGGCACACGGCGGCACTGAAATGAAGAGAGCGCTGCGGCTTTGAGCGGTTGGTGGAGGCTACCGACGGCGCAAGGGAGGCTGAGATTGGTGGGGTGGTGTCGCCGGCCGATGGGGAAGCTGATGGGAGGGGCGGTGAGGTGCACGGCGGCGCGTGGCGGCTGGGCTGGGAGAAGAGAGAAACGGGCGGGGAGAGAGGGGAGCAAGGCCGCTCTGGAAGAGAGAGAGAGAGAGGAGAGAAAAGAAAGAGAAAAAGAAAAGAAAAAGAAAAGAAAAGAAAAGGGAAAAAGAAAAATGGAGGGAATGAAATAAGGTCCAATTCCCACATCTTGGGTCACGAAAAAGATTCAACGAAAATGATTTTAAAACAACATCTCAATTAAAATAATTTAAACGTAATGATAAAATGAAAATAAAATATTTAAATCTAACAATCAATTAATTTAAAATAAAGAGAGATTTAAATGCATAACGGTAATTAATATTAAGGAAACATATCAAATTTAATTTTTCACAAACTAAAAATCATAAAAATAATCCCACTAAAAATCCGATAAACTTAAAATAAGAGAATAAATTTTTGAACAAATAAAAATAATCGTTCAGTAAAAATATACTAAAATACGGAATTTCAAAAGAGCCTTTAAAATCAAGGCCTGTCTTTATACTTTTTAAATTTATGCAATTCAATCAAGCTTCCAAGATGTTGTCACACACCATTTGCTAAATGTCCTCTTTTTCCTGCGGGATTTTGGTGATAGTATACGTGGACATGGTGGAATTACAGATAGAATTAATTTTCAGGTATGCTTTCATGAGGTTTGGATCCAGTAGATTCCTATGAACTACTTAATTGTGGTATATTTTAGATAACTACTAATTATAGGATTTTTTTTTGCAAGTACTAATTATAAGATTTTTTATTATGGCTTCTCATAATTTTTCTTGTTATACTCCTGGTTTATGTGAATTGTTTTACTCCAGATAAACTTGAATACTATCCCCAATGCATGTGTAATTATTCATAATGCCATTTTTGGCAGGAAATCATGATGCCTTACTTGTTTAATTGTTGTTTATAACCAGGATGAGCCTAACACTTTCTACATAAAAATGCTATACAAATAGGTGGAAGGCTAGGTAGACATAATACTTTAAAAGCAAGAAGTAGAGCATATTTGATAACCCAGCGACAACATTGGTGAAAAATATACTGAGGTTGATTAAGATTTGAAATTCAAAGCTTATATATGAAATTCTCAGGTAGGAGACATTGATTACTAGCTTGAGCAAAGAGAGAAATAACTCAGATTACAAGTTTAACCTTGAATGTTGAAAGTTTCTCTCTAACTTTGTTGAATTTTGCGTGATAACCATGATACCTTGTTTATAAATTGTAGACTCGAACCATAAGTCTATGTTGATTCATCAATTAAATAAAACTCAGCCATCATGCATTTGTTGTGCAACAAAGCCTCTTAGTTGATACAATCTTGAACTAGGTACTGCGTTTACATGTTTGTGCATAAAAATTTACCTATCCATTTATATAGCATGAATCAATATGTATGAATATGTAAGCTGCTATGAAAATATTTTTTAGATATTGATGAACCTCACTTTCAAGGAGCAGCAAGCTCTATACATAAAGCTTGGGGAGATCTTGCAGGAGAGGCTTGTGGGAAAGTCTTAGATATGCATAACTCGTGTCTTGTTTGGTGTCCTCTTTCTCCCCTGCATGTTATATGCATGGTGGCATGAGGACGAAAGAGAAAGGATTATATTTGTATATGGTGCCATACTCTTCCTTCCATTCTCTTTGAATTTTTCATGTAAACTCTTTGCTGGGTTTGTTGATGGGGCGGGAGGTTGTTAAGAAAAAGGAGTAGGGGAAATGGAAAAGTTAATCTTTACCTTCATTTTCCTCAAAGGTGTTTATTTTTTCTGAAAAGAAAATTAGGAAAAATGGAGGAAAAGAAAAGGCTCCAATTAAATTTAAAGAAAAGGCTCCAGTTAAATTTGGTATGAGATCTATGGTTTGGCTAAAAATGGATGATTTACACAACAAAACATGAGAGGCTTCGAAGTTAAGCCATTTAAATAAAATTCAAAGGCAACTTCCAATGTGTACTTTTACGTCTTTTTTTTTTTTTTTTTTTTGTACTGTGAACTATCCGCTGTTTGGTTTGTTTCTTTTTTTTTAGGGAATTTGGACT
This sequence comes from Juglans microcarpa x Juglans regia, assembly GCF_004785595.1. Taxonomy (NCBI): domain Eukaryota; kingdom Viridiplantae; phylum Streptophyta; class Magnoliopsida; order Fagales; family Juglandaceae; genus Juglans; species Juglans microcarpa x Juglans regia. The sequence goes on along the minus strand of NC_054597.1, from coordinate 10,880,783 downwards.
GTGATCCGATTTTTTGGGTTTGGTCTTTGAAAAAAAAATATATGACTATGTTTTTTTTTGCATGTTATGATGTTCTGGTCATTTTTTTTTTTCTTTAGTTAATTTGATTTGTTGGTTTGTTTCTTGCAAGGAATTTGGACTTTTTGATTTGAAGTTTATGTTGTTTTGAGGTTTGTATATGTCTATTCATAGATCATAATTCAGGATTTTATTTTAGTTTTTTAGCTTTTTACTTTGTTTATTCTAATGTTTGGCCGTTGAGAAAAATAAAGGGAAATGGAAAAAGGTAATATCAGTAATGAAAGTGTGGTGTGTCTTTGTGTTTTGAACTTAAGTGCCTGTGAAGTATTTGACTACTACGTTCCATCCTACTAATTGAATACCAAACAATATGCAGTTTACATACATATGTGCATGTTCACACCTTATAAAACACATCATGATATATTCAGTTCATTCCTTGATGTAGAGACGGGGAAGGAGTACATATCAAATGGTTCATCAAATTCAATATCATACCAAATGGATGTGTTTGGCCTGGAGGAGCACTATAATTTTGTGATCCCAATTTGATCGAATGGATATGTTTCGAAGTATGAGTATAAAATTAGTTGAAGAGGTACTTCATGCGTTTTAATTTAAAGTGCTGATTGGACTTTCTTATTGGATCCTCTTTGAGATTGATTTTTTCTCCCTGAATGGAATTCTGTATCACACGTAGAGAATGATAGTGTGTTTACTAGATGGAATGACTAGAGAGATTCACTAATCAATCATTATCCAAAGATATTTGCTAAAACTTGTTTTATTTCGTAAACTTGTATCAAACTTTTTTTGGATGTATATATATATATATATATATATATTACTATGGTTGATGCATATGTTACTTTATTTTGAGATATATAGCTGGGATATATGATTATCTAATTTTATTTTAGCACGTATATTATGATGATTGATGAGTATATTACTTTATTTTCTCTCAATGAGCGCGTGTGCCCTTACTAGTATATATATACACAGAGACACGAATAGACAAGTAGTAACTTTTTTTTTTTTTTTTTAGTAGAAAGAATTAAAATTTTTTAAAAAGATTAAAATATACTAACGGTCAAATCGGCAAAACCAAGGGACAAAATAGCATTTATTTATTTCTCATTCGACTTTCAGTCGGTATGACTTGAGTTGTCCCCTACTTTCTTAATTTAATTGTTGCATATCCCAATTTGTTAAATAAACCCACTAATTAATTTGAATAAAAAACTAAAAAACAATATTATTATTTTATTTCTGCCACTAATAGTTTTTCTTAAGTCCAGTTAATAAAAACAACTACGTACAAATTACAAATTAAGTCCAGTTAAAGAAAAAAAACGAATGTATTTTTTGAAATAATTATTTTTTTAAAAAAAAAACCCACACTAAAATAAATAAAATTAGAAAAACTAAAAAACTAATTTATTTACTATTTCGTGAGCGGCATAATTATTAATGTTTATTGTGGTCAGATTAGAATAATATTGAAAACAATATTGACATGTTTGTATAAGGTGCAATTTATAACGTACCGATCGATATGTTATTTCGTGCTATAACATAATAATACACTGAACTCAATTAATTGTACTCAATTAATTTATAACGTATCATGATGATCAGTTGTACTCATCATCTAGCTAGGACAATAATACACTGAACTCAATTAATAATACACTGAACTCAATTAATTATATGGTTCTTTAATTAAACTATATATATATATAGAGGGAAAATAACTAATATTTATATATATATATATATATATATGTAAGCTAGCACAATTAATTATGTTCTTGATCTTCAAATTGGATGAGATAATATATATTTCTTCAAATCATCAGTTAATTAAATTCATGTTATGTATCCAATAAACATGTGAGAGGCGCATATTAATTTCTAAAATAGTACCCTGCATGCGATATTAACTATTTTACCTTTAGCACTTGAAAATTAATTATATTTTATTCATATTAATCTATCCTTTTAAAAACTATATGCATGTATCTTAATTATGCTGAAGATCATCAAATGATGCGCGCTATATATATATATATATATTATAATAAAATGGATTGGTTCAAAGAGATTTCATCTATATATATTGAAAGTAGGGGTGGGCAGCGGGGGCAGGCTTCCGCTCCACCTCCACATGGCGGGGCGGGCAACCCCGCTCAGCCCATGAGGGGGCGGGGCCCCCCGCTCTGCATCTAGGGCCCCTAGCAGGGGCAGGTGGCGGGGAGGGCCCAACCCCATCCTGCCTTGCCCCCGCTTACATTTATATATATATATATATATATTATATACATATATATAAACATAAATATATATTTATATTTTACAAATTGTGTATATATAAATATATATTACAATTTATTAGACTTGTTCACAAAATATATATTGACAAATTTAAAAACTACATAGTTTAAAAACTAATACACTACAATTTACACAAAATATGTACTAGTAAAATTTTAAATTATAGTCATATTTACAAAATTTAAATTTATAATTTGGGTCTAAAAATATATTTTTAATTACTTTTGTACTTAGAAATAATTTTTAAATTAAATAAAATATAGTTTTTTTTTTAAGTAAAATGAGGCGGCCCTGCCCACCGAGGCGGGGGACGGGGTGAAAACCCCACCCCCCGCCCCATGCAGGGCGGGTAGCACTCTTAATTGAAAGAGTGCTGCTAAGCTGTTGCCAGCCAACAGTGACCAATGGGCATGCCGCCTAGATACAATTCATTTTTTTTATTTTCTATTTTTTATATTTTTTTAATATTTTAAAGCATTTTTAAAAAATAAAAAAATGTCAATACACTAATAGTCACTTTCTTAATCAGTAAGTAAAAAAAATTAAAAATAAAAATTAAATACATGAGCAGTTAAAATGAGGGGGCAAAATGAAAATGCATACTAGCATTATTCATATTGAAAATATAAATATGTTCTAAATGAAATTATTAAAGGTTAGCATGGGATCATCAACGTTATTATTTGACATCATCACATATATACTATTTAGGAAAGTATTAGTACCATGAACTAACTTAATTGTTATGCAGTGCTCATGATAGGGCTGCAACCCGATACCATCCAACCAGGTCTAGACCCGGTCCGACCCAAACTGATACTATTTGCGCGCCAAACCGGTCCGACCCGACCAGTACTGTACCGGCCGGGTCGGCTTTTTGGTTTTTCCCTTTTTTATTTCAAAACATTGGTAACCTATCTTCATCTGATTTTTCTCTGCAACCTGCTTTTTTATTTTGAGAGTGAAGAATGAAGGACACCAATAATAACCCAAGAAATTCCAACGATGTATCCAAAGAATCAAAGAACAACAAAAGAGAAGATGAAGGAAGTGAAGGGCTGCGCTTCATTTCTCAAACCCCATCATTAATCAAGGATTATGGTTCATGGTCAGTGAGTTGTCATTAATTTTTGTTGCGTGATTGTGTGTTTATCTCTGTTTTTCCTTAAATTTTTAGGATATGATCGATTTGCAGTTTGACAAGCCATGGAACGCCGCAGTCGAGCGTTATCCAGATTGATCCCTCCACCCCTTTTGAAAATCCTCTCAAAGGATTCAGCAGTAGATGATAGGAAAATCTCACTGTTGATGCAAGTGATTTTGGTCTCATTCTGTCAGACCCAAGCAGAAAACTTAAATCTTATCGAGAGAGAGAGAACACACCTCTGTGACCGGCGACGGCGAACGGCGACAGTGACTAGGGTTTCTGCAGTGGAGAGAAGAGTGTTTTCGTCTTTAGTTCAATGTGTTTTCGTCTTCATCGTCTTCAGTTCAATGTGTTTTCGTTTTCAGTGTCTTCAGTTCAATGAGTTTTCATCCGTCTTGTGGCGCCCACAACCCCCATGTAAGGAGACACGAGAATCTAGACGCCGAGATGATGACAACAAGGTCACACATCCCAACGTTAGTGCCAAGTGTGTGTACATGCAACAGTGTACAAAAACAACGTAGCGGATAATTAATACAACTAAGTACCATAATTGTTAATACAATTTAAATAATCAGTAAAAATGTTTAAATATTATACAGTCATCCGAAATAAATATTTTACAAGTCCCAAACCAGAATGCGAGTGATCCAATCACTCCTTGGGCGGAGCCGACTCCTCAGGCTCACCCTCAGCCTCATCTGTATCGAAATCTGCGTTACCATAAAACGGTACCGCAGGTAAGTATAAACCAAACAACTACGAGATAAAAATACATTGATGCGACCAACATGCATACATATGATGAAATATGCATTAAATCCAAAAATACTATTTTCTCCGAAAATAGATATTTTCCAACACAAGCCAAAATCCCATTTTGGCCCAGAAATAATACTCCGTCATTTTTCCAGAAAATGACCCAAATCAATAAAACCTCATTTTCCCAGAAAATGAATCACATAAATATCCTTCTAATCAACACACACTATTTTTCCAGAAAACAGTCCATTATTCCATTAACCAATGCACCATGCTCACCCTAGGGATCATTCGTAAGTCCTAGCTTTGTAGCGATGCTCAGTTCCGCACCCAGTGCGTTCGTGGCCAAGCACCCACTACGCAACGAACGATGCCCAGTTCCACGCCCAGCGCGTTCGTGGCCAAGCATCCTCTAGCCCCCACCAGCAGATGGGCCACGGAGTCGGCACGAGACCATCTCGTCCGATCCCGTTGTCGCCCAGCGACAACCCAGGGGACGTCACTCAGTATATTCTACTCCCAAGTGACCAGAAGAGCTCCACCGAGATAATGCCCCATCTCGGCTTGGGGTCGTGATACACACGCATCGAAAAATCCTTTAACACATGAAAACCCAATGTTCATGAAACACATGAACATGAATGCATGTACACGAAAACCCAGTTTCCTTTACAAATATGATTATGAGTGCAAATATGCCATGTACATGAAACAACACCAATAACCAACATCCAACAATTCACAATACCAACCAAACACACAACTCCGTCCACAATCCATCTGACTCCCGAACTCCTCGGACTCAGTTCGGCATGTCCAATAAGATTACAATAATATGAGTTAGTGCAAAAATATATTTAAATCATGATAGTTATTTGGAAAAATACTTACAGTGCTATATTATGATTTTCGAAGGATCCCGGAGGTGCAAGAAGTGGTGACTCAGCAACGAAATAGTGTAAAATACACTGTGGCCGTGGGTCTCAAAAATCCACTTTTCAACGGAGACAATCCAAGACCCGAAATTGATAGGGTAAGGCCTAAAGAGGTCGGTGAAACCAATGGTGGTGGTGGTTTGCCGGGAGTGGCGGCGCAAATGGTGGTTTTAGGCCAAAAATACCCAAATCGGAAATGGGGTTGGATGTGCTTCACCGGTGACGGATCGGAGCTGGGGTTGGGTCCATTGAGTTGCTAGGAGGTCAAGGATGAAGTGGTGAAGAAATGGTGGCCAGTGGTGGCACGACGACGACGCTAGAGTGAAGAGAGCGTCGCGGCTTGGTGTGGTGCGTAGGGGCTATCGGCAGCGATGGAGGAGCTGGAAACGGAGGGAGGTGGTCGCTGGCCGGTGGGGAAGCTGATGGGAGGGGCGGTGAGGTGCACGGCGGCGCGCGGCGGCTAGGCTGGGAGAAAAGAGAAACTGACAGGGAGAGAGGGGAGTAAGGCCGCGCGGGAAGAGAGAGAGAGATGAGAGAAAAGAAAGAGAAAAAGAAAAGAAAAAGAAAAGAAAAGAAAAGGGAAAAAGAAAAATAGAGGGAAAGAAATGAGGTCTAATCCCCACATCTTGGGTCACAAAAAATTATCCAAAGAAAATGATTTTAAAACAGCATCTCAATTAAAATAATTTAAACGTAATGATAAAATGAAAATAAAATATTTAAATCCCACAATCAATTAATTTAAAAGAAGAACAATTTAAATGTACAACAATAAATAAATATTAAGAAAACATAACAATTTAATTTTCACAATTTAAAGATCATAAAATAACCCATTTAAAATATCCGATAATTATAAAATAAAATTTTGAATTATTAAAAATAATCCTTCAGTGAAATTACACTAAAATACAGGGTGTTACATCCTCCCCCCTTAAAAAAAATTTCGTCCTCGAAATTAGCAAGGTCAAACATTAAGGCTAAGACAGAAATATGATTCAACTAGGAGCAAACCTAAGAACATACCGCCAGAATCAATCGAACAAATACGGGTACTGCTCTCTCATGTCAGCTTCTCTCTCCCAAGAGAAATCCTGAGCCATTGGATCGCCCCATGACACCTTCACCAAAGGTATTGTCTTAGACCTTAACATTTGCTCTTTCCAATCCACAATCTTAGTTGGGGCAACTTCATAAGAAAGATTAGGCCAAAGTTCAATGCGTTCAGAGTCTACAAAACGCGGCTCTAGCTGTTCAAAACTCTTCTTCAAAGACAACACATGGAACACATCATGGACATCTCCAAAATAATCCGGCAGGGCAACTCTATAAGCAACTAGCCCAACTTTCTCTATAATCTGGAAAGGGCCAACATACCTCGGACTAAGCTTTCCCTTCTTGCCAAAGTGCTTAACCCCTTCATCGGATAGACTTTAAGGTAAACCCAATCACCTATCTCAAATGATAAGTCTCTTCTCCTTGTATCTGCATAACTCTTTTGGCGACTTTGGGCTTTCGCCATTTTAGTCCTTATAAATTGAAATTGATCATTCATTTCTTGAATTATCTCAGGCCCAATCAATTTACTTTCGCCAACTTTATCCCAACACAACGGTGATCTACACTTCCTCCCATACAAAGCTTCATACGGGGCCATTTGATTGGAGGAATGAAAACTGTTATTGTAAGCAAACTCAATTAGCGGCAGGTGATTCTCCCAACTCCCCTGAAATTCCATGACACAAGCACGCAACATATCCTCAAAAGTCTGGATAGTACGCTCTGATTGACCGTCTGTCTGTGGGTGATATGCAGTACTAAACTTCAACTTAGTGCCTAAAGTTGCTTGCAAACTCTTCCAAAAATGGAATTTGAACCGCGGGTCCCGATCTGACACGATACTCTTGGGCACTCCGTGCAAATGCACTATTTCTTTAACATACAACCGAGTCAACTTACCCAAAGAGTCAGTGTTATTGATAGGCAAGAAATGGGCAATCTTAGTCAACTGGTCAACAATCACCCAAACTGAGTTTTTTCCACTAGGAGTCCTCGGCAAACCCACAACAAAATCCATAGAAATATCATCCCACTTTCACTCAGGAATAGGGAGAGGTTGAAGCCTACGAGCAGGTCTTTGATGTTCAGTTTTAACTTGACGGCACGTGTTGCATTTCTCGATAAACATGGCAATATCCACCTTCATTCCTTCCTACCAGTAATTTCTCTTTAAAACTCGATACATTTTCGTGCTTCCTGGATGAACTGAATAAGGAGCCGCATGAGCCTCTGCCAAAATTCGCTCCTTAAATTCTGAATCTCGGGGAATCACCCTACGATCCCGAAACCGAAGCATACCATCCTTATCCAAACTATAATGCAAGGGGTCCTTTAGACTTCCTGACTCTCTTCCTAATGGCTAATAACTTTGGATCCCTTCTTTGAATAGTCTTCAATTCTTCAAAATCTACAACCCGGACATCTAAAACTGAAGATAATAATTCTTCCTGCTGCAAACTTTCAATAAGGAGTCTCCTCATCCCGCAAAGGAGGGAATCCACATCTGAAGACTCTGCTTCTTCCACCTGTTGAGACTTCCTACTTAAAGCGTCTGCGACTAGATTCGCCTTTCCAAGATGATACTTGATCTCACATTGGTAATCGCTAATCAGTTCTAACCACCGCCTCTGCCTCATATTGAGATTCTTCTAAGTAAACAGATACTTCAAACTCTTGTGGTCGGTATAGACTTCACAGACTTCGCCATACAGATAATGCCGCCAAATCTTAAGATCAAAAACTATAGCCGCCAATTCCAAATCATGGGTGGGATAATTCCTCTCATGAATTTTTAACTGACGAGATGCATAAGCAACAACTCGTTCTTCATGCATAAGAACACATCCCAACCCGAATTTAGATGCATCAATAAAAATCACAAATGGCTTGTGTGGCTCCGGGAGTGCCAAAACAGGTGCCGTTGTCAATCTTCTTTTCAACTCTAGGAAACTTCTCTCACATCTATCAGACCATACAAACTCAGCATTCTTTCTAGTCAAAGCAGTGAGAGGTCCAGATAGTCGAGAAAATCCCTCCACAAATCTTCGATAATAACCGGCAAGTCCCAAGAAACTCCGTATCTCACGAACTATTGAGGGGCGAGGCCATGACAAGACAGCTTCCACTTTGCTAGGATCTACGGCCACTCCCTCCTGGGAAATCACATGTCTAAGAAATTTAACTTCTTCCAACCAGAATTCACACTTACTTAGCTTAGCATACAACTGATGCTCCCTTAGCTTTCCAAGTGCCAAACGAAGGTGACAAGCATGTTCTTCCACATCTCATGAATAAATCAGAATATCGTCAAGGAACACCACCACAAAAGAATCCAAAAAAGGCCGAAACACCCTATTCATCAAATCCATAAAAGCGGCAGGGGCATTAGCTAATCCAAAAGGCATCACCTTAAATTCATAATGCCCATACCTCGTTCTAAAAGCAGTCTTGGGCACGTCCTTATCTCTTATTCTCAACTGATAGTACCCTGATCTCAAATCAATCTTCGAAAAGACAGCTGCTCCCTGAAGCTGGTCAAACAAATCATCAATTCTAGGAAGAGGATACTTATTCTTGATAGTCTCCTTGTTAAGTTCCCAATAGTCAATGCACATTCTGAGTGTACCATCATTTTTCTTGACAAACAAAATAGGCGTTCCCCACGTTGAAGTACTAGGCTGAAAAAATCCTTTATCAACGAGTTCCTGCAATTGAGTTTTCAACTCTTTTAACTCAGACGGTGCCATACAATAAGGAGCCTTATGCACAGGAGCTGCTCCAGGTTCCAAATCAATAACAAATTCCATATCACGAACAGGAGACAAATTGTGGCAACTCGTCCACGAATACATCAGGGAATTCTTCCACAATTGGAATGTCCACTAAAGACTTCTTCTTGGATGGCGTAGACACCACTTGAACCAAAAAAGCATCTGCTCCACATGCTATATCTCTCTTAGCTTGAATTGCAGATATAACTGCAAGTCTTGCTTTCAACTTGCTTCCCACGAATTCCAAATACTCTCCATCCGAAAGTTGTAAGCCAATTATCCGACTTCTACAATTGATATTTGCAGAATATCGATACAACCAATCCATACCTAAAATTATGTCAAATTCAAGCAACTTGAATACAATCAAATCTGCATCCAATGTCCTCCCACCAAAATCCAAAGGACAGCCTAAAGCAACCTTGGAGCACCATACCAGCTCACCATTTGGAAGAGTCACTACTAAGGATTGTGGTAACGGCTCAGTGACTAGATTGCACATTCGTGCAAAAGTAGCGGACACAAAAGATTGAGACGCCCCAGAATCAAACAAGGTACATGCATAAAAATCATATAGACGAACTATACCTGAAGCAAACACATATACCAGATAAATCCAAAAAAAAAAAAAAACCAACTCACACCAAACATCAAGTCCAACAATTAAATTAAAAGCATACTAGTAATCACCCCAGCATCGTAGGTCTCTGGAGCCCCATAATCCACATCACCAGGAGTCACAGCATATACTCAGGCTTGTACTAACTGTCTCTGGCTGTTCCTCCCACCTCGTCGACCTCCTCGTCCTCCTTGACTTCCTTGAGCTTGACTGGGACACTCACGAGCGAAGTGACCCGACTGGCCACATCTAAAGCACTGGATCCCCCTCTGGCCACAGTCACCCTCATGAGCTCTATTACACCTGCTACAAACTGGAACTCGACCTCCTGCATGAACTCCAGAGGCTGCCTGCGAAAGGGCTCCAGTCCTCTGTACTAACTTATGCGGTGACCCAGAACTACTGCCCTCACCAGAAAAACTCCGCCTTTCCTGGCCTGGAGGAGAGCCTATCACAAAAGTATTTTCCCGCTCTGCAATAGTGGCCAAATCTACTAATTTCTGAAAATCCACAATCTCAAGACAGGCAACTTGTCTGCGTATATCATGGCGCAGACCCTCTTGGAAACGCTCAACTCGCAACTCCTCAGTGGCAATGAGGTGATTAGCTAATCGCCCAAGCTTCATGAATTTCCTAGCATATTGCTCGACCGTCATGTCTCCTAGTACCAAATTATTGAATTCTCGAGCCTTTTGCCATCTCACCGAAACAGGAAAGAAATGGTCGTCGAACTCCTTCTTGAATCGCTGCCAGGACATAGCAGCAAAAGATCCCAACTCCATTTCTAGGAGTTGCCGCTTAGTTTGCCACCAGTTTGCCGCTTCACCTTGCAGCATATAGCTTCCATACAATACCATTTGGGCCTCCGTGCACCCACAAACCTCAAATGTTCTCTCAAGATCTTCTATCCACCTTTTAGCTCGCAGTGGATCCTTCTCCCCAGTAAAGGCAGGAGTCCTATGCGCTAGGAAGCGCTCATAGGTGCACTCAACTTGGACCGCTCTATTTAAATCTCCTTGCGGCGGTCAAAAATTCTGTTGGAGGAACTCTGTCATCCTATTCAACGCCCTCGCCATGGCATAATTTTCATCACCTCTCGATAATTCATCTTCGGGCTCATTAGCTTGCCTTTTTGGTCTCACCATCTCCCTATCATAGCAATCTTTAACTCTGTTGAAACACCCGAACAAAATCAAACACAAAACAAAAGTAACACTAAAATAACTAAGATAAAGGAAAATAAAATAATATAACATAAACAAAATAAATAACAAATCCATATTAAATGATACCTTAAAATAAATAATTTAACTTATATTTTTAAAATAATATTTCTGGTACTTCACCTAAGGGACATGTGGGTTTACCCAGAGCCGAACTGCTCTGATACCATCTGTAAGGAGACACGGGAATCGAGATGCCGGGATGATGACAACAGGGTCACACATCCCAACGTTAGTGCCAAGTGTGTGTACATGCAACAGTGTACAAAAACAACGCAGCGGATAATTAATACAACTAAGTACCAGAATTGTTAATACAATTTAAATAATCAGTAAAAAGGTTTAAATATTATACAGTCATCCGAAATAAATATTTTATAAGTCCCAAACCAGAATGCGAGTGATCCAATCACTCCTCGGGCGGAGCTGACTCCTCAAACTCAACGACCCCATGTAAGGAGACACGGGAATCGAGATGCCATGATGGTGACAACAGGGTCACACATCCCAACAATAGTACCAAGTGTGTGCACATACAATAGTGTACAAAAACAACGCAGGGGATAATTAATACAGCTAAGTACCAGAATTGTTAATACAATTTAAATAATCAGTTAAAATGTTTAAATATTATACAGTCATCCGAAATAAATATTTTACAAGTCCCAAACTAAAATGCGAGTGATCCAATCACTCCTCAGGCGGAGTCGACTCCTCAGGCTCACCCTCAGTCTCATCTGTATCGATCTGCGTTACTATAGAACGGTACCGTAGGTAAGTATAAACCAAACAACTATGAGATAAAAATACATTAATGCAACCAACATGCATGCATATGATGAAATATGCTTTAAATCCAAAAATACTATTTTCTCCGAAAATAGATATTTTCCAACACACGCCAAAATCCCATTTTGGCGCAGAAATAATACTCCGTCATTTTCCCAGAAAATGACCCAAATCAATAAAACCTCATTTTTCCAGAAAATGAATCATATAAAAATTCTTTTAATCAACACACGCTATTTTCTCAGAAAACAGCCCATTATTCCATTAACCAATGCACCATGATCTCCCCTAGGGATCATCCGCACGTCCTGGCTTCGTAGCGATGCTCAGTTCCACGCCCAGCGCGTTCGTGGCCAAGCACCCACTACGCAACGAGCGATGCCCAGTTCCGCGTCCAGCACGTTCGTGGCCAAGCATCCTCTAACCCCCACCAGCAGAGGGGCCACGGAGTCGGCACGAGATCATCTCGTCGGATCCCGTTGTCGCCTAGCGACAACCCAGGGGACGTTACTCAGTATATTCCGCTCCCGAGTGACCAGAGGAGCTCCACCGAGATAATGTCCCATCTCAGCTTGGGGTCGTGATACACACGCACCTAAAAATCCTTTAACACATGAAAACTCAGTTTTCATGAAACACATGAACATGAATGCATGTACACGAAAACTCAGTTTCCTTTACAAACATGATCATGCGTGCAAATATGCCATGTACATGAAACAACACCAATAACCAACATCCAACAATTCACAATACCAACCAAACACACAACTCCGTCCACAATCCATCCGACTCACGAGCCCCTCGGACTCAGTCCGGCATTTCCAACCAGATCACAATAATATGAGTTAGTACAAAAATATATTTAAATCACGATAGTTATTTGGAAAAATACTTACAGTGCTATATTATGATTTTCGAAGGATCCCGGAGGTGTAGAAAGTGGTGACTCAGCAATGAAACAGTGTAAAATACACTGTGGCCGTGGGTCTCAAAAACTCACTTTTCAACAGAGAGAATCCAAGACCCAAAATTGATAGGGTAGGGCCTAGAGAGGTCGGTGAAGCCAATGGTAGTAGTGGTTTGCCGTGGGTGGCGGCGCAAATAGTGGTTTTAGGCAACAAATACTCAAATCAGAAATGGGGTTGGATGTGCTTCACCGGTGACGGATCGGAGCTGGGGTTGGGTCCATTGAGTTGCTAGGAGGTCAAAGATGAAGTGGTGAAGAAATGGTGGCCAGTGGTGGCGCGACGGCGGCGTTGGAGTGAAGAGAGTGATGCGGCTTGGTGTGGTGAGTGGGTGCTATCGGCAGTGATGGAGGAGCTGGAAATGGAGGGAGGTGGTCGCCGGCCGGTGGGGAAGCTGATGGGAGGGGCAGTGAGGTGCACGGCGGTGCGCGGCGGTTGAGCTGGGAGAAGAGAGAAACGGGTGGGGAGAGAGAGAGAGAGAGAGAGAGAGAGAGAAGAGAAAAGAAAGAGAAAAAGAAAAGAAAAATAAAATAAAATAAAAGCGAAAAAGAAAAATGGAGGGAAAGAAATGAGATCCAATCCCCACATCTTGGGTCACAAAAAATGATCCAACGAAAATGATTTTAAAACAGCATCTCAATTAAAATAATTTAAACGTAATGGTAAAATGAAAATAAAATATTTAAATCTCACAATCAATTAATTTAAAAGAAGAACCATTTAAATGTACAACAATAAATAAATATTAAGAAAAGATAACAATTTAACTTTCACAATTTAAAGATTATAAAATAACCCATTTAAAATATCCAAAGAATAAAATTTTGAATTATTAAAAATAATCCTTCAGTGAAATTACACTAAAATACGGGGTGTTACACGTCTTCAGCATCTTCAATTCAGTGTGTTTTCGTCTTCAGTTCAGAATCGGTTTCGACGGATTCGACGGGTTGTTTTATCTAAAACCCATTATCATACATTTGACCCGATGAACCCGTCTTTCATGGGTTGGAGATGTCGGTTCTTTCGGACGGATCAGGTTTACAGCCCATTTTGCACAGCCCTAGCTCATGATACATATATGCATCATGATCTTGGGTCCAATTCAGACACCTAGCTGTAATTGTACAAGAAGATCAACATATACAGACTAGAACATATCATGTCTTTTGGGACGAATACTACAAAATATATATATATATATATATGTGATTTTCGTCTCAAAAGATTGGATTTTGTGTCCAAAATTCATTTTGGGAGGAAAATAAAGTGTCTCAAAGTCGTCCCAATATCACTATCCAAAAAATATCTTTTGAGACGAATATTTGCTCGACCATTTGAACCTGTTTGAACGACCATTTTTTTCCGGGACAAATGAATTTCATCCCAGAAAGATGTTCGAACGGATATTTATGTTTGAACGTATCATACATGTGTGGTCGATCGATACTAGTCTGTTCGACCAAATAGACATGAGGGAACGTTTGAACAAACAAATTGATATGGAACAAAAATTATATTTTTACTATTTTACGAGTTGAGTAAGCTGTTCGAACGTATAATGAAAGGATCGAACGATTTTTCAATTAACAGCCGTTTGAAAGGTTTATTGTGATGTTTGAACGATTATTTGCGATGTATCCTATTTGAACGTTTCATGGCCGTTTGAACGGTTAATTATTTATTTTAACCAAAAATTTAAAACAAAATAGGCATACTTAAATAATATTTTAAAAAAATATATTACAAATTGTTCAATACAAATAAAAGTAGTAATAAGTCCAAACTAAACAAATAAAATATTAATAATACCAATAATATTGTCATCAGCTTTATAATTAAATCCCAAAATTATGTATGCAAAATACGAAAATTAGTTGCTTCGAAGCCTGAACTGTTGCATAAGCGTCTGTATTTGGAGTTGCATCTTTCTCCTAAACTCTTGTTGTTGTTGTTCTTGTTGTTTGATACACATCTCCATGTCTGCTTGTTTCTCCAATTGAGTTTCTAACTCATGTTGTCTTGCAATCAGTTCTTCGATCCTGGAATTCATATTCTCTAACGTTATAGAGGTATTTGACGTTAAGGAAAAGTTAGAAGGATTTACATAACGACCCAAACCCCTCAAATATCCTGAACTTATGTAAATATTTACTCCCAATTCTTTGAGCACATTAATATGATAACTGAAATTAAATATTAACAAAAAAATTATATTCGATTTTATAAAGTAAATTACAATATTAATTAACAGATAATGTCAACTTATTTCAAGTGGCTCTCTATCTCTAGGCAATTGTTTAGCATGTACCACTGAGCTTTCTCGAGCTCTGTTCCACACAAATCATAACCACGCGCTACACCAAGTGGACGTACTTGTTGGAAAAATATAGAAAACCCATTTCACTATCTTACTTGGTCAACATCAAAGTTTTTTTCCGGCCGATCAAACCTCGTGTCAACGCCTTGAAAGTATTTGGAACAGAATCTATGCCACTCATCATTAATATATATTTCTGCAATTGATTTTTCTGGGAGGGCCTTGTCACCCATTATGCGTTTCAACTTTCCAAGAAACCGTTCAATGGGATACATCCATCTATACTGGACTGGTCCTGCAAGTCGAGCCTCACGTGGTAAATGAACGGCTAACTGAACCATGACGTCGAAGAATGACGGTAGGTAAATACTCTCAAGCTTACACAATATTATAGCAATTTCTCATTCTATACGATCTAAAAGTTCTATATTCAAAGTTCTAATACATAAATCTTTAAAAAATACACCAAACTCAGTCAAAGTCACCCGCACATCTCTCATCAAGTACCCATGGATACCAACAGGCAAGATACGTTGTAAAAATACATGACAATCATGACTTTTTAGTCTAGTAATTTTTCAGTTATTTGTTCGTACACACCTTGTTAGATTCAAGATATACTCGTCCGATAATTTAATCTTAACAGGAGAATGTACTTTAAAGAAATGTGACTATGGCATCCATTTTTTACCCCAAATTGAGATGTTTCTATCCCCCCCAATTTTCCACACTACACCTTCATTTAGTAGTTCCTGTGTTGACCATATACTCCTATAAATAAAGGAAGGAGATTGTCCCAATCTAGCCTTAAAAAATTGGCAGTTCTTAAATTATTTTTCCTTAAAGATTTTACTTACCAATGAATTTGGTTCTTGCAGTAGCTTCCACCCTTGTTTAGCTAACATAACCTTATTAAACTATCGAATGTCTTGAAATCCCAACCCTCCTAGATTTTTTGTCTCACCCAACTTTTCCCACCTTGTCCAATTTATTCCTTTCCCATCCTTTTTACTACTGCAACTAAATTTTGCAAGTAAAGCATTGATATCCTTGCACAAGCTCTTTGGTAAAAGAAACACATTCATTGTGTAGGTAAGCATAGATTGGAGAACTGCTTTAATAAAAACTTCATTTCCAGTAGTAGAAAGAAAGCTAGACTGCTAGTCTTCCATATCTTCTCCTTGATACCTTTAAAAGTTTTATATTTAGATCTTCCAAGCATAGTTGGAAGCCCTAAATACTTACCATAATTCTTAATCACCATGCACCATAGTATTAGAATCTTGAAGAATCTGCCTCTTTACGACCTCACTTGTGTTGGTATTGAACATGATGGAAGTCTTATGTCTATTCAAAGCTTGGCCTGAAGTTGCTTCATAATGATGAAGAATGCCTTAGATCTTCTGCCAACTAGACTGAGTAGCTCTACTGAAAATGACATAGTCATTTGCAAAGAGTAAATATGTGACTTGTATACCCCCTTTAGTTGCTGCCACACCTCTTATCCCTCCACATTGCTCCTTTCTACTCAATAGAGTGTTAAGCCCTTCATCACATAGGATGAAGAGGTAAGGCGACCAAGGATCCCCTTGCCTCAACCCTCTACTTGGTCTAAACTGTTCTCCATCTTTCCCATCAATTAATATTGGATATGAAACAAATTCAACACAAGCCATCAACAACCTTACCCATTTCTCATTAAAATCCATCTTCATCATCATAGCTTCCAAAAATTTCCACTCCACTCTATCATAGGCTTTAGGCATGTCGAGTTTTAAGACGAAACAACCAATTTTTCCTTTGTTTCCTGGTTTTCATGGAATGGAGAACCTCATAGGCCACCATTACATTATCTGTTATTAATTTGCCTGGTACAGAGGCACTTTGGTTGCTAAAAATTATATTAGGCAAAATACATTTTAGCCTATTTGCAAGAACCTTAGCAATCAGTTCATACAAAACATTACAAAGAGATATATGCCTATAATCATTAATAGAACATGGAGATTTAACTTTAGAAGTGGGAGCTATATAAGTATGTTTAAGATTACTAGGCATGCTTCCACCATGAAGGAATTCAAGAACAACCTTGCATACCTAAGCTCCTACAATATTTCAATGCTCTTGAAAAAACAAAAAAAAACAGTTCCAAATCCATCTGGTCCTGGAGATTTGAAATGCCCATTCTTTTTAAGGCCTCATAAACCCCAGCAGAAGAAAAAGGCATCTCTAACTGAACATTCATCTCCTCTGTGACCCTTCTATCAACAGCTTGAATGCAGCTTTCTATATTTGTTTATTCAGATTCAGATGATGAATAAATAACTTGAAAGTGATCCTTGAAAGCTCTTGTTATATCTGACTCATTAATTGTTTTGCCTTCCATATCTTGGATTTTCTTAATGAAATTCTTTTTTCTCCCTTGTGCGGCACAAGCTAGCATGAAAAAATCAAGTTGTTCCTATCACCAAGCTTGTACTAGTGTCATTTAGCCCTTTGTCTTCACTTTAAATCTTATTTCTGAAATAATAGCCCTAACTCCTTTTGATGCTTTTGTATTTCCTCAATATTGTATTGCCATTCATTATCTTGTAACTGACTTAACAACTCAAATGTTTCTTTTATTTTATTTTCTACATCTAACCCTTTCTGTCTGCTCCACTCACTTAAGGCAGTTCTATAATTATAAAGACTCTTTTGAATTCCACTAAGCAAGTTTGTATCAGAATGTCTCTTCTGTCAAGCATTTTGAAATCACCACAAACCAACCAAGGCAAGTGATTATTAGGTTTTAAAGAGACTAATAAATCCCATGTGGGTTGCCTTTTACTAGCCTCAGGGTGCCCATAGAATCCAATAATCTGTCAATCTTCTATCTCCTCTGCTGATTTTATTATTGCATTAATATGACTTTGAGAGTAAGAATGAATTGATACCCCTACCTCCGACCTACAGTTGTAATTTTAGTGGAAAACTAAATCGGACCTATTTTCTTTCACTAGCCATTGAAGATTTTAAATTGTTCGAGAGTTTCCAAACCCCCGACAATTCCAACATAATGTTTTCATAGCTCTTGGCGGGACTGCCTATCAACCACTGCCATTTGATCATTCTCACAATACTTCTTAACAACATTTTCACCCTTACGTTTTTTTGTTAAAATCCCCATGCATCTACGTCTTCTACCACTTTATCAACTAAGCTTCTCTTCTTTGGTAAATTGGAAAAATTAGTTACCCTAAGCATACCTTTCGCTCTGGTGATGTTCTTCCATTTTCCTCTACTTTAAGTACTCAAACTGCAACGTCCTTGCTGAGCAGTACTAAGTTGTTGTCCTCTTTCACCTTTTAAAGAGATTTCACGAGTTAAGGAAGTGTTTTTTTAATGAGTTTTTTTATTTTTATTTAAACAGAAAGTAAAAGTGCAATTTACACTATCCCTACAATACATGGGTCACTTTTCTCGGTAACCCTAGCATTGTCCAAAACAAAATTCTACTACTTACAAGTACTTAGTGCATGGGTAAACAGTACTACAACTTATTGGAGACCATATATTATAATTATAAAAAAATTAAACACATACTTTAATTTTTATGCATTCTGATATGACATGATTTTATATCAATAATACATTGCATATATCAATGAACAGACCTATATATAAGTTATAAATATCTTCTTTAATTACATGGATATATTATAACGCCCCGTACCCAGAAGGGTTGGAGAATTACTACATGTCACTTACCAACCTGTCTCTCCAAGCACCTAAAACCCCAAGGATTTCATAAATAGCACACAAACTCATATTATCCAAATAACTACAATACAAACTCCATAAGTCATCATTACAAATAACATAAACCAAATGGGTACAAAATTTTCTCATAATCTCAACGAAACAGAACGATACATCTTTAAATATCAATAGGTCCAAACAACTCAAAAT
Organism: Juglans microcarpa x Juglans regia; assembly: GCF_004785595.1. Classification (NCBI taxonomy): domain Eukaryota; kingdom Viridiplantae; phylum Streptophyta; class Magnoliopsida; order Fagales; family Juglandaceae; genus Juglans; species Juglans microcarpa x Juglans regia. The sequence continues at coordinate 10,861,881 of NC_054597.1, read as the reverse complement.
ACTTCAATTTCTCAAGTCGTACCCTTTTTTCTAATAATGGAACTCGACTTTCTATCCATATCTAGACAAGCTCCAATTTCTAATCCTGACCCCCAGCTGGGCAATCAATGTCATATGAAAATATAAGAAGATAAGGGGGTGAGTTATCCACAACTCAGTAAGCAAAGAACATATCCTAGTATGTAAACATGAGCCAATTTTAGGAAGTTTGGTATGCAGAAATAAATCATTTCATTTTCATATGCACATCTCAAAACGTATTGTCAGGAAAAATCAGAGCGACTTTTAAAATCTTTTCATACTCATAAATCAATTTCATATTCAAAAACCGCTTTGGCAAAACGTAACTACACATCTTCATCTTATTATATCATATCACGTAATATACCATGTTTAACCCATGTGGTAGGGTTGTGCTATCCCCGGTGGCCAAACCAGGCAGTATCATATTGTGAAACTTCTCTTTTTTCAATCTCAGAGCCTCGAATGTGCACACAGGAAAGAACACATAAAATACCACTTTGTTTCCAAAGTGGGTGCACTCATATCATATTATATCATGTTGGTACCAACCATATCACGTGAACCAGTATCATCATATCAGAATCATATTCAGAATCAGACTCTAAACAGATAAGTATGCTAAAGGTTTATCATATCCATATCATATCAAAACACGTGCAAAACATATTCATATCATTTTCCCATGATCAACAACAGTTCCAGAATATTTCATATCACATGTACAAAAATTCACAGATATCGTATTCGTTCTTTGCACATTTCAGAAACATGTCAAATATTGCTCATGTCTACACTTTTTATGTAAAAAAAAATATTTCTTTAATCTTTCATACATATTTCATGAGTGAATGCAAAACATATACTGAGGTTGTTTTTCACATTTTTTTTTTAAAATAACATGCACAATTTTATAAACCAACCTCAGTATATTTCTTTTTATACAAATCTAGTATAGGAACCCCGCTTACCTGAGTTTCTTAGCTTTTCGAATATTTCCTCAAAAGTGCCGAACAAATATTAATCTTCACCTATAAGATAATCACGTAAATTTTCAATCAATCTCGTATTTCTATATTCAATCCTAAAACTTTTAAAATAATTCATTTTTAATTCCTCAAACCCAAAATTCTCATTGTTCCTGAACTACCAACATCCCTTTCTGGACTCATCAATATCCAACATAATAACTCCGACTAAAATATCAAATTCCAACTTATTTACAATTGAGATCTTACTATAATTTATAAAACTAAATAACATAACTATATCAAAGTCATTATAAGTAGATGATCGTACTTTTGTTTAAATAAAAATATTATTTTAAAAGGATTTAAAATAAGATTTGCACTTTACCGATCACTTCAAGAATTCTTCAGTATTTTCATAAAATATTTCGTTAAAAAAAATCAGTCTCTTACAAAAAACTAGTTTAACAAAATCATTTCTGTAAACATAGAAAATTTTAGAGTTTATAAATATTTAATAAGGGTTTAAAACACAATAATGCAACTTGTAACTCAAAGGTAATAATGTAATTTTATTTATTCTTAGACCAACTATGCAATAGCTTTTGTATTTCTTCATCATTTGAAAACGTGAACCAAGTGCATAACAGTAATAACTCCTATTCTATTAGGTTACAGACTTACCTATATATATATATATGTATATGTATGTACAACTCTTTAAGTCAACAATATGAAACATAAGGGAAAGAAGTGTAGCGGCGATGACTCACAACTAAACCAAGAGTATGCGTGGAGGGGCAAGGCGCGACAGCTGGCTGAAGGAGCTACGGTGGTGCAACTGGAGTGCAACGGAGGTGTACGGTGGCGAGGCTACCTGCGCTGGGCGACAAGAGTACGAGGGACACACTGTGAGAGAACGAGGGAGAGACCGAGAGAGAAAACCAGCCAACTGGAAGTGGTGTGAGCTTATCGGGGGACTTGAGGTGGCGTGCGGCGGACTAAGGGTGAAAGTAGTCTTCGTCGGCCGATTCTGTGGGGTCACAACACGGATGAGCTTTCGGTGGAGAGGTGATTGCAGCGGCTGAAATGCTCTGTTTCGGATATCAAAAACAGAGGAAGACAAGGCTTGAAACAGAGGCTTCAAGGGCGCTGGCGGCAGCTTCGTGTGGCTGGGCAAGATTGGGGTGGTGAACTCAGAGTGGCTGAGGTGTGAATGAGAGGGCAGCAGCAATGATTTAGGGTTGAGAAAAGCATAACATATATATAGGCTATAAATGGAAAACAGATAAAACCTAAAGAGGAGGAACGGATGGACGTGCATGAAAGAGGAAATATGGCGTGAACCCGAGTGACGTGAAATCCCACAGGCCTGGGCCTGGTAGCTGGCTGGGTATATATATATATATATATATATAGTATTCGTTAGGAGCAGCGAAATTCATAGATGATTAATTGTTTGATACAATGTGATATGTTAACTGGCCGCGTAATATCCCGTCGTCTCAAGTTGACTGTAGTACGTATCTGTACCCACCTTCATACATGTCATACTGTGTCTACTCTTGCTTCTTCCAGCTTCCACGGTTCCAGTACCGGCCATCCCTCACCGTCCAATCTCAGTACTCCGACCAGCTCCCATTTCAATTTTCTTCTTGCATTTCTTTATAACTCTTGTTGTGTTTGTGCGCGCGCCATGATTATTGCTTTGGGTTTTTTTAGTTTTTTTTGTTAGGTGCTTATATATATATGAGCTTGAGGAACCACCATTTTCATGTCTAGCTGCTCCCACTTTTCAAGAGCAGTATTATTAATATGAAAAATCTATTTATTATTCTTTTTATCATCATTCTCTCAATATTTCTTGAGATAACATTAAATGATAAACCTACAAGTGAAACATAATAAATAGTCTCTAATTAATCATTTAATACTATATCATAATAAATGAGAGGATGATGGTAAAAAGAACAATGATCAGTAGCATTATTAGTCTAATTAACATCTTTTCGTACTCGATATTAATCATGCAGAGGAAGCGGAATAGGTAAGCTTCAATAACTATATATATAGACAAATTCAAATTAATCAACCCATATATATGGTGATGCTTTGCTCCAACAACCGTGCTCATATATGATAATCATTTATATATAGAACTAAACCAATTATTTAGTAACATTAAATATTTATTATTTTAATTTCTACGCTGAATATTATATATATATATATATATGAAGTTTTGGAGAGTCCATTAGAGTTTAGATTTCCTCCATCTAATGTATTTTTTATTAATAAATTTATTTATTTTTAATGATCTTTTGTTTTAATCAACCAAAACTCCTTTCCATTACTTTGCAATAAATCATTTACAGGCCATCCATTTCTTTCAATACAATAGCACTGATCTCATTAGGTTCCTCTTCTATCCATATTTGCTTCCCATTCATTTGAAATGCCTTCTGTGCTAATACATGAGCAGCTACATTCCCTTCACGATAAGTGAACTGAGCATGCCAATCTATCCTCAATAACATAATGTGTTTTTATGTCTGTCAACAACGCTGCCCTGTCTAGCCAAGTCCAATCCTGCTTGCTCTCCTTTATAGCTTGGATCATATTCTTTGCATCTCCTTCAAACACTACATCTTTCACCCGTAGATCAGAACATATTTCAATTACCTTCCGGCAAGCATAACTTTCAGCTATGAAAGGTTGGCCTAAAAAAAAAAAAAAAGTGCTTGATGAAAAAAGAATATGACCCTTGTTATTTCCAGCAATCACACCAATCCCCAGTTTTCTGTTTGCTCTATCCACCCCTGCATCAAAGTTAACTTTTGTATACCTCTCTGCAGGTGGTTTCCATCTAATCATTTCTCTGTTTCTCTACCCATTTTCCTGCTGTCTTATATTCATTTTTTGTACTTCTCAAAAATCTTCAAGGCGAAATTGCAGCTTTTAAAATATAACTTGGACTTTCAAACTTATTTTAAAAAACGTACATGTTCCTTCGATATATGCCACAGTCCTATAAAGATCATTGCCATTTCTTCTAGCTATTCTTGGTTAAAATTTTCCTGCAACTTCTTCCACAAGTGTACAAAATCCAGCTATATTTTACCCTTTTGTTTTTTTTTTTCCTTTGAAAATTCAGCTATATACTTAAATCTTATATATTCTTCTAGGGGTATGAGTGACCAATCAAAAGAACATAAAAGGATGAGAGATTGAAGATGTGGCAAGATTGGAGGTGTCCGTGAGATTAGAGTATTTATATAAATATATATATGTGTATGTGTGTATATATATATATATATCTTCTTATATATAAAAGCGTCTATCTAAAAGGAGCGGTATTTTTTCGTCTCTTTCTTTCCATTTTGCCCCTCCTTTTTTCACACATCCCCTTTTTATCCCTCTGTGTTTATATATCTCTTCATCTTCGTGTCTTTGTTTTCTGCAGCGTTAATTTTTCATGTCGTTAAAGCTGGTTTGAAGATTGTAGTTTTTTTTTTTTTTTTCAAGTTTTAATCTTGGTTTGAGGATTGTAACTTTTGTTTTTTGCATGTTGTGGTAGATGATTTGATCTGATTTTTTATTCCCCATTAAATGATCTGATTTCTTTGTTTGTTAAAAAAATAGATGGGTTTTTTGGTTTGCATGTCGTGATAGATGGGTTTCTGCTAGGGTTTCTCTAAATTTTTCGTTTTTACTTCAGGTCCAGATCCCTCTCTCATTTTTCTTGCTAATGATCTGTATGTATGTATTTGTTTCTACTACCTCTATCGACTCTACGGGTGGTGCTTTCAAAATGGTGCATGTTGCTGAAGCCCAAACCACCGAAGTCATGAGACCCAGCCCTAATGCCTTTCTCTCCCTCGGTTTCCATCATCTCGACCACAGCTTCTGTGATTTCCAGCTCCATCGCCAGCCACATGATAGTCCAGTTCACTTGGTTTCTTCATATTCTTTTATTTCCAACTTAAAAACTTGTTTATTCCTGGAAATGTTCTATGTCATTCAATTGTATAAACGGAATCTTATATAAATGTCATGATTTTTGCTATTTGGATTTTAATTCCTATAAACTATTATTAACTAACAGCAACTAAAAGTAATTGTAAAGCTCCTAAAACTTTTGATCTACTTGAATGAGAACTTCTACCACTTTGATTTTTTTTTTTTTTTGGTATTTTTTGCATTAAATTTCATTTGTAAGTTTTGCTTCAAATTCAGTGCTTAATCTAACTCAAAGTTCACAACCTTGTGCCCAATGGTTATCAATATCATAGAAGAAGTTCATGACCTGGCCTTTCTGATGACATATTGAATTTGCAAGGCACCATTGGTCAATTGAGCAAAGAGAAATGATATCAGAAAAGTTTGGGCTACAACAGACAGTGGTCAGACAGTTGGAGATATACACAACAACTATTCTGCTTGCAACTCTACTTCCTCCACACCCGCCCTGAGAAGAACAATGGAGAAATCTCATTAAGGAGATCGTAAAAATTAGTTGCCAGAATTATCTCGAAGTGTTGTCTATGAATTAAATTCTCAAACTATTAATCTTTTTGTAATAGAATGATAAACTAGCTAATATTATGATCAAATGTATAAGGTAATAATTAACCCCGATTTGAAATATAAGTATGAGTTATGCTCTTGGTAAGATATCTCCATTAAGATAGATGAAATGTAAGGGACGTAACATGATTACAAAAATGATTCTAGGTACGTAATGTTCAAATTAATATGTACTTGTGACATGTTGTCCGATCACAATATATATATATATGCATCTTTCACGACTTAATTTACACGATAATCATAAAGAGGTATTATCATGCATTGCATGGTCTGCCACAAACCAGCCACCCAATATGTTGAATTAATCTTTTTGTCAAACTTGTATTAAATAAACTTAGTAAAATGATCAATTTGTAAAACTTATATTAAACTATGGTGTATTTCGAGCTGATCTTTTTGTTTTCTAATCTATTTAAATGTGTAATAATTATATTTCACTAACATATCATTATCAAAGATATTTGCTAAAATTTATTTTTTGTTTGTATGTATTAGATAATTCATCGATCATTTAAAAAAAAAAAAAGCATATAATTTTTGTAAAAAATCTTTTTCACCAACTAGGCAAACGTTCCTTGGACGTTGCTCTACTATATATATATATATATATATATATATATATATATATATATATATATATATATGTCTCAGTACGCTGCATCATGTCGTGAAAGTATCGATTGACGCGCTCTGTTCCGTTCTGATGAAGACGGATTGAAACGGAAGAGCGCTCTTATTGGTGGATGGATGAGGGGGGAGAGAGAGAGAGAGGGTAGAGAGGTTTACGTCAAGAGGTCCATGGGAAGCGGAACACGTCGCAAAAAACTACAAATCCCGCCGTTCCGCTAGCTTCCACGTACCCAGCTGATTCCACGCATGCAATACACTTAAGTACCTTCTGTCATCCACATCACTACTAATAAATGTTAATTTAATTTATCCCTTAGATTTTTACTTTTGACGGTCTATGTGATATAAGGCGAAACAAAATAAAACAGAACCTAAATTTATTTATTTTTTAATCGGGAAATCTAATTATTCGAGCACGAACAAGTACAAATTGATCGTATAAAATGGATTGTTATTTTATTTTTCTCTAGAATTCCTTCGTCGAGCAACGATCGATCCATGCATATATACAGGAATGACCTTTACTCGAACTTTAATGCGATTCAAATCTTCATCACCTGAATATTTTTAAAAAAAAAATCAGGAACTTGAATATTACCATTACATGATTATGTGCTCAAAAAAACTTGAAATGCTCACGTACAATGTATGTTCTGATGTTGTCTAATTTGGTAACGATCTTCCTTTCAAAAGGTTAAGATCAGCTAGTATAGTTGGCTAAGATCAGGATATAAGTTCGACATATTATTAGTTGCTTACAAGCCATGAGGCTGATATTCCATGTATAAAAGGAATTCACATAGGGTAGTTCTACAGCCCCCGCTTGTTTATCCCTCTCCCACTTCCCGCTTGATGTGGCTTGAGCCACGTGTCCGTTTTAATTATTAAAAAGTAAATAAAAATACACGGAGATCAAAACGAAAAGGAACTCCCTCGTTTATTTTGAATCTCTGCCCTGCCCCTCTCCAAAATCGAAAGCTTGCCATGCCCCACCATTTTTTTCGATGCCTCCTCCATCAGCTATGGCTGCAGCTGACGTAAATAGAAGAGATCTTTTCTTTACCATCTTAACAACCAACACAACTTCGATTTTAGGGTCTTCTCTCTCTCTTAATTCAACCCAACTCTCTCTCTCTCTCTCTCTCAATTCAGCCCCATTCTGGCAAGTGGCATGTATAGGTTCTCCCCGACCCTTCATTGTATCCAATTAGTTCATCCTTTTAAACGAATGCAGGGTTGGCAAATTCTATTTTGTTGAGCCAAAACAAGCAATAACAGCAAGAATAATTTTCACCATGTATGCTTATTTGTGAGTCTCGAATCAGTGTCTTAGAGAGGAAACTCGTTTCAATGAAAGCTTCTTCAAGTATCATAAATTTCCCTATTATTATTCCGCACACTGCAGGTATGTGTCAGCTTCGACTTGCCTTTGTAAGCGAGCTTTTCAATCTTCCCATATTTCTTTAAATTTTTTTCGTTTACTTTCCTACTTTGGGTAGAAATTGGTGAGCTCTTGGTTGAACTATCAACTATGCCATATAAATTTTTGGGTTCTTATTTTTTTTATTTTTTATTTTTAACTTTTATGTTGTTCTTGTGAAAACCTAGGATGAATAGATTTGTTCTTTTAGGATCGATTTCTGAAGACGGGAAGGCAAAATGGGCTTAAGGTTTCTCTTTGGTGGGATGGATGGAGGCTTGAAGACAAAATGGAAAAAAGAAGACGGGAAGACGAAATACCTGGAGGCTTGAAGATGAAATTGGTTCGAAGACGGGAAGACAAAATACTTGGAAGCTAGACGAAATGCTTGGAAGCTTGAAGAAGAATTGGGTATGAAGACGGGAAGACGAAAGAAGATGAAATGGCTTTATTTTTTTAATCTATAAAGGCATGCAATGTGAAAGCCACGTCAAGCGGGAAGGGGGAGCGGTGGGCGTAACTTTTTCCATTCACATATATAATTAACAGATGTCGTACTTAATATTATTTAGGATAAAATATTATTCTATGCAGTAATCTTAGAAATTCGAATTAATTATCATAGTAAAACGACTTTTGAAATGTGCAAATGGAGTCAAAGAGCATAAACAATGATCTTACAAAACATTTAAGCGGTAGAAAAATGATAAACACATATTATGTTTTACAACACATTGCATAAATATGTTTCAAAATGAAAGATAATTTAATAAAATATTTTATAAAAATAATATTCACTTTATAAAAATATATTGTAAAATATGTTTTGTGAGTCATTGCTCTTACGCGCTATTAGGATAATCTAAGGCTACGTTTGGGTAGCTAACATACCTCAATACTTTTCAAGTATTCTCGTACTATTGGAAATATTCTATATGCCAAATGCAATGAACCATCTTCATACCAAAATCTTTTCAAAAATCACTATAATATTTATCACTATTACATATAAATAAAAATTAAAATCAATAATATTTATCATTATTATATATAAATAAAAAATAAAATCACTATAATATTTATTACTATTAAATATAAATTAAAATTAAAATCACTATAATATTTATCAATATTATATATAAATTAAAAATAAAATCACTGTAATATTTATCAATATTATATATAAATTAAAAATAAAATTACTGTAATATTTATCACTATTACATATAAATAAAAATTAAAATCAATAATATTTATCATTATTATATATAAATAAAAAATAAAATCACTATAATATTTATTACTATTAAATATAAATAAAAATTAAAATCACTATAATATTTATCAATATTATATATAAATTAAAAATAAAATTAATGTAATATTTATCACTATTAAATATAAATAAAAAATAAAATCACTATAATATTTATTACTATTAAATATAAATAAAAAATAAAATCACTATAATATTTATCAATATTATATATAAATTAAAAATAAAATCACTGTAATATTTATCACTATTAAATATAGATAAAAAATAAAACCACTATAATATATAAATAAAAAATAAAATCACTATAATATTTATCACTATTAAATATAAATAAAAAATAAAATCACTATAATATATAAATAAAAAATAAAATTACTATAATATTTATCACTATTATATATATATAAATAAAATCATTATAATATTTATCACTATTATATATAAATTAAAAATAAAATCATTATAATATTTATCATTATTATATCTAAAAATAAAATAAAATCACTACAATATTTATTAATATAATAAAATCACTATAATATTTATTATTAAAAATAAAATAACTATAATATTTATGGGTCTCACACCTTTTTCAATTACCTATCCAAAAGTCAACAACTCAACATACTTCACATATCCAAACAACTCAAAATACTCTCAATGGAACCCATAAACTCACTCTAATCTTTACTCATAACTATTCACAAACATTCTCAACATTTATCAGATATTTTCACTACCTAAACGTAGTAAAGTTGTGTTTGGATATTGAACTGAGTTGAGCTGTGATAATAAAATATTGTTAGAATATTATTTTTTAATGTTATTATTATTTTAAAATTTGAAAAAGTTGAATTATTTATTATATTTTATGTTGAGATTTAAAAATATTGTAACGATGAATTGAGATAAGTTGAGGAGTTTAGTTACCATACCGAGACTAAATCTACTCTCTTTTCTGATGTTGCTCATAAAGGCTGATGCACCGCTAGCGGTACCATTCAGGTGGAAACGTATGGCGGGTGGCACGGAACCCGGAGTGAGGCTGAGAAAAAAAGCGGCGCCGCACCAGGTTTTGGTTTCGTGTTTGCTACCAAACAAGCTGTAAAACACTCTCTCTGTCTCTTAAGTTATGGGGTAAATGCCCCCTTAAAAGTAACAACAAAAATGTTTTGAGCTGATTCGCAATAAGAGTGCACAGATAAGGGAACTTCCTAGAAGGAAACAGAACGGGCATGGGGTTTTAAGACGTTATAGAAAGGTTTGGGCATGTGGGTGTCTCTAAAAGAGTCGTGTCAATTGGTTTGCCAGATTTGAGCCCGGTCTTCGCGTTTCTCTTAGTTTCCGATGACTCAAGTGTAAAAGTAGTATCTTTTATTTTGTGTGTTCGTGAATTAGTGTTGTTTTTTGTCAGCCTGAATTGTTGTTGTTGATTCTGTGATGTTGTATATATAGAAATATTGGATCGTTTTCTCTGATAATGATACAATTTATAAGAAGTAGTAACAAAGTCGTAGATTAGAGAAGGGAGGTCGCTTTCCTTGTTGGTAAATTGGTGATCGTTATTGTTTATGTTATCTTATTTGCTCATGTGGAGATAGACCCAGATGCTTTATGTTGCTTCTTAATTTGTTGGAGGATCTGAGAGAAAAAGCGGCCCTTCTACCTCTTGTTTCTGATTATAATCAGAAACAAAACAGCCTCTGTTGCACATATATTCCGTACAGAGAAAACCCTATCCCCTTCTCTCTCATTTTCGTCTCGCTCTTCGTACTTTCTCTCTCAAAACTCCATCTGAGAGCAACAGAACCGAAAAGGGTTTCAAGTTTCAACCTGCTTTGCCTGCACACCCTCTTTTATCATTTCCTAGAATAAAAAAAAAAAATGAACGGTGAAGAAGTGCAAGATAAAGATCAGAATGCAGAGTTTAGAAATATTGATGCAAACTCTAGTGAGTTTGATGCGATGGAGGAAGAAGAAGCATTACTGGGTGTTGATGAGAGGCAGATCTGGCTTGCAAATGAACAATATAATCTGTTAGCTGATTTCCATGATGCTTCAATCCTATATACTGATCATTTACCTCCTCTCCCTCATGATTTCCCTTGCATGTCACCATCTTCATCGTCATCATCCATTCCAGCACCAGTCAAGGCTATCACCTGCTCCTCGTCGTCATCTTCGACCTCTTCGTCTTCTTACGCTGCTTCTTGGGTGCTTCTGAAATCCGATGCAGAGGAAGACGAAGATCAGAAGAAGTGTCGTTTCAACCACGGCCATCATGATCCAATGGATGCACCCCCGGCAGCCTTAGCGTCCACCGCCTCCACCGAGACCCCTAAGCAGCTTGATGGCAGCCTTGAAGGTGTGGACTGTATGGATGTGATGGAGACTTTGGGGTACATGGATCTGATTGAAAGCAACGATTTTTTTGATCCGTCATGTATCTTTCGAAGTGATAATCCCCTGGAGGACTTCAAACAATTAGAGCAAATGTCCCGAGAGGAACATGCACTGCAAGAAAATGCTCATCGAGAACATGAACAGCTGATATCACAGACTAAAAACGAAGAGACCCAAGAGGAGAAGGATCCGGAAGACATGGCGACGGTGTTCTTGGAATGGCTTAGAACTAACAAAGAGACTGTCTCTGCTGAAGACCTGAGGAGTGTGAGGATCAAGAAGGCCACCATCGAAAGTGCCGCTAAGCGCTTGGGTGGAGGAAAAGAGGCCATGAAGCAGTTGTTAAAACTTGTACTTGAATGGGTTCAGAGTAACCATCTTCAGAAAAGTCGACGCAGCAAAGAAGAATCCACTCATTTTCCCAACCAATTCCAAGACCCTTTCCAAAACCCTAACCCTAACGCTAATCTCAATTCAAATTCCACGACTCCTGAATCAAACCCTTGTTTCACTACCCAGTCGACATGGATCCCTCAACGGCATTATGTCCCGGAGCCGACTGCCGTACTGGAGGCTCCGTCGGCGTATCCTCCAATGGTTGGGTATATAGGTACTGGTCCTTATACAGATGGAGCTTCTAATATCAATGACCACAGTCCTTTCACAGCTACAACGATGGAGTATCAAATGCCGGGCTCCTTACATTCATGGCCTCCATCACATGAGTTTGCTCTGGCATCTCATTACAACTCATTCCCAGGCAATAGTTTTCACCCGGCTCCACAAGCTTGTGCAGGCTATGGAAATCAATACCCACATCAACATTATTTTAGTGGTCATCAAGACGAGAGGCTGTTGTGGTTTGGTTCTTCAGCTACTAAAGAAGCAAGGAAGAAGAGGATGGCAAAGCAAAGGCGGTTTCTATCACACCACAGGCACCATCACAATAATCATAACCAGCAAAATCAGCACCCAAGCCAGAATACGGATCAGCATGCTAGGCTTGGGAATGACAATTGCAACACAGCAGCTCAAGCCAATCCAGGAAACTGGATGTACTGGCCCTCTGTAGCCGCTAACGGTGGGGCTGCTTCGGCCTCGCCGGTGATGCCAGTGGAGGTTGCAATGGGACATCCAGCAGATCAGACGGCGGCCATGCAGGGGCAGAATTTTCCGGGGAGAGTTGCATCGGATAAACGACAGGTGGGCTTGTCGTTTTGTTTCTGATTTTCACACCAGGAGTGAAATGCTGTAATATTTTAGGGAAGAAATGGAGAACATTTTCTGATAATTTAGTCCTTCGAATAATGAATGATGCGTGTGTTGTGGGTTGATTGAATAATAGGGATGGAAACCGGAGAAGAACTTGAGGTTTCTACTCCAGAAGGTGCTGAAGCAGAGCGATGTTGGTAACCTTGGAAGAATTGTGTTGCCAAAGGTAGCCTCCATTTCTTTCTTTGATAGTGGGCGGTTCCATTAATTAGTGATTTTTTGTTCCGGCCTATCTTTGCTGATGTATACGCTTTTGTAAGGGCCAATAAAACTTGGTTTGGATAACTTGGAAATTTTATCAGAAGGAAGCAGAGACCCATCTTCCAGAGTTGGAGGCAAGAGATGGCATTTCTATTGCCATGGAAGACATAGGGACCTCCCGTGTATGGAACATGCGCTATAGGTATAAACTAATAAGAAATGATATATACAAACCTTAAATGCACGATACTCGCAAGTTTTTTTTATTTATAAAAAAGTGGATTCCACCATGGAAAGTGTGAAAAACTCTCTCTTAATGGCACTTGTATTTTACTCTAAACTAATAGATCATAATCTTAATTTCGTTTATGTTCATTTGGTCTTTCATTTTAGTAAAGTCAAAATAATCGCTGGTTTTTTGTTCCTTTTCATGTTTTTCTGCTCTCATGGAGTTGCAGGTATTGGCCAAATAATAAAAGCAGAATGTATCTGCTTGAAAACACAGGTGGGTTATATATATCTTTTTGGCATAGCCTTATCCATTTTGATTACTTTTTTCTTTTACTTACTTTGAGAGTATTATTTCAGGAGATTTTGTAAGGGCCAATGGACTCGAAGAAGGAGACTTCATAGTCATCTACTCGGACGTCAAGTGTGGCAAATATGTACGCATATGCACCATCTGATTTTCTCATCCTACAAATTCTTTAATATAATTTATCCAAATTAAATTGTTTTATTTTCGCTTTTAATTCTAAGAAGTTTTGAATAAAAACCTCCCAGATGATACGAGGAGTCAAGGTACGGCAAGGACAGAAATCGGAGAGTAAAACGACCGGAAAATCGCAGAAAAATCAACAAGCAACTTCAATTATCACCACTCCTCCAGTTGGTGCTAATGGCCATGGGGCATCATCTTCCCCCACCGCATTCAATAAACAGTAAATTAGTATAAGAGAGAGCAAGAAAAGACCAAACCCACGAATGCATGCCACTTCTCTTTCATGCAGAAAGATGAATGGACAAACGCGCGTATGGCCACGATCTTCTGGACTACTAGTTGGATTGGCAGGATTCTGATCTGAAGCTCCGTCTTGGTTTACGAGAGGGTATAAGCTGGTCATTGGCCAGGGAACAGTGCATACGTTAGCTAGGAATATTGCTTCTACAGTGGTTAATTGGCTATCTCAGTCAGTGGTTAGATCATGGTTTTAGATGTTAATTAGGTCATGTGTCATTTCCAATATAGCTTGATGCTTAAATATGGTTGGCTGGCGTGCATGCATGTTGTAATTGATGCTTGGGTGTCCAATATTTATAACTTCATCAATCTACAACATATATACTACACTTGTACTTTATGGATGCCATTAATACTTGATATCACTACTTTATAATGATCACTATATGAATATTAATTATGAAGAATATGATAGACGTTTGAGGTTGTGCTTATTTGGCTACCAAGGCAAGGATCATATATATGAATGGTGCACAAGTTAATACTACCAAAGATTCAAATCATGAAACTGAGAAACTAGAGGCAGCTAGCTAGATTGCAAAAACTTTGAAACCGACGGCACTTTTTTCCTTGGAAGAGTTTCATTAGATGTGAGATTTTTGTTCAGAATGGATTGTATTAATAAAAGGGAATTAATAAAAGAAAAAATCTATTCATCATCTATTTTCTCATCGTCCTCTCATCATCCTATGATATGACATTAGATAATATGTTTACAAGTGAAATATAATAAATAATCTCTAATCATCTAATATCACATCATAAGATAATAAAAGGATGATAAAAATTAAGATGATTTATAGCATTACTCGTTAATAAATACAGATACGCAGGGAGGCCGAATGAAGATCCTAACAAACACATGCAAATAATACAAGTAGTAGTGCGGGTGAATAAATTGGTGTAACACCGGGCCCAGCACCAAACCCGGCTCTCTTTCTAAAATTTTTGTTGGGGTTTTATTTGTATGAAAAACCATTTGAAATTTTAAGTAAATTTTTTTGGATTAGACTACGGTCTTAATTTTTTTGTTTTTTTTTTAATTTTAGCAGATAACGAATTTTTGTCGGCTCGCTAATTCAGTTAAATTTATTAAATATTTTAAGATCGGATGAAAAAATCTTGAGGACAAAAAATTTTTTTGAACAAATTGAATTATTTTTTCTCTTTCGTAAAAGTTGAGTTAGAGCCAAAACTTAAAAAAAAAAAAAAAAAAAAAAAAAACTATTTAATTCTTTTATACACTACAAGATATGAGCCCAAATACTTGAAATGGGTCAAAAAGCCCAAGCCCGAGAACCATGCCAGACTCCTCTTCATGCACGGTTTCGATCACGTTTCACGTACGTTTGTTACTGCATGCACGGCTTCATCGCGTCCATTTCCTCCGCATGCACGTTTGTCATCTCTAGGTTTCCTTTTGGTTCTCAATCACCTATATATATATAAATACGTTTATCCCTCCTGCACATAGAGAAACTACTCAAGCCGCAAAGCTTCAGTGAAGCACAACCTCCACGTCGCACGAAAACTGCTGCAGTTTCCAGCTCCTCTAGCCGCGCACCACCATGGCACACTGGGGCCAAACCGAGAGCCACCCCACCGCCCAGCTTATTGGTAAACCATGAACCCCATTCCAGCCGTTGCCTCCACAAGCTGTTACCCCACACCTTATCATGTAAACTCACCCAACCTCAAACCCGCAACGCATCCAGATGCCGTGAAACAGCCCTACGCCACCGTAGCGCCCCCTGCTCAGCCACCTTGTGATAGCCCACTGCACAACTCCACTCGAAACCGGCAGCCACCTGCATAGAGAACCGAAGACACCGGTTTCTGCTCCTCAAAACAGAGCATTTCATCCCCATCTGAACACCCACAGACCAACGCCCACTCAGCCACCGTGACCCCCCACGTTGCCCAGCTGCTACCGCTGCTCCTCCATGTCGCCCTCAGCTCCCTCCAACTCTCTCGGTCCCCGTCCGCTTCCTCGACGAAAGCACTCTCTCTCTCTCTCTCTCTACGTAGGTATTCTCTCGCTCATCTCTCTCTCTCTCTCTCTCTCTCTCTCTCTCTCTCTCTCTCTCTCTCTCCTCTCCGTGAGTAACGGTTCCTCTCTCTCCCTCTCCTACTGCTCTGCCACCGAGCCCAGCCACCTGCCGCCGCTCGTGCTTCCCTCGGTAAGTCTCTATCGCCCTCTACCCACGATGAACAGTTGGGCTGTGTTCAAGTAAAATGAACGAGATCGGTTTAAGGCTTTCCTGGAAAGTTTTTACGCAAAGTAGAGTAAACTTTTGTTTAGATTTAATTACATTTATGCCCCTTTAAGCAGCCAAGGCAGTGTGCGCTTTGAATTGGAAATTTGGGTTGGGCCTGTATTTTATGATGAGCCTCAGATGGATTACAGAAAATTTTTACGCTATTCCAAGTGGGCTTCGCCTCACTTTAAATTCGACCAAAAAGTTGTTTAACAGAAAACATTTAAAAATTTTAATTATATAATCTAGTATTAATATTTTATTAGTTAGATTTCAAAAATAAATAATTTAGAGTTTATTGACTTAGTCGGACGAATTAAGAGAATATCGATAAATGTGAGAAGTGATGATATTTTAGGGTTAAGAGAATTTTAAACATTTTAGAAAAATATATGTTATTTTACCAGTCCAGGTTTAAGGATTGAAATACGTGTTCGATTGAAAATTTACGGAAGCTACGTGATTTTTATAAGTGACGATTAATATTTGTTCGGCACTATTGTGAGAAATTTCTGAAAAGTTAAAAAGTCCAAATAAACGGGATTCCTATGCTAGACTCTGTATAAAAGAAATGAACTAAGGTCAATTTCAAAAAATATGCATGTTTTCTTATGAAAAGAAATTTTAAACAATCTCAGTTATTTGTTTTACATTACTTATGAAATTCGGTATAAGAATAAAGTATTTTTTAGCATGACTGGTGTAGACATGAGCTATTTTGACATTTTTTTTTCTAAACTGTGCAAAAGACAGCTTTTCTGCAAAAATTATATTTTTGTGATCTGATTTTATTTTGTTCTGAAGATGTTTTATACTTTGATATGATATGATGTAATTTTCTGAAACTTCTAGCATGACATTTTGTTTATGTTCGGTTCTGACCTTACCATAGGTATAAAACTATGGCATCTGCTTAGGTTGGTACCAACTTTTCTTTTTTCGGTGCATCCACATTGGAAGCCAAAGTGATTTTCTGCGTGGTCTTTCATGTGTGCACACTCGGGGATCCGAAAATAATAAAGGAAAGATTTCAATTATGTTTCTGCTCAGTTGACCATCAAGGTTTGCACAATCCTACCACAGGGGTTAAACATGGAATTATGTTCTGATGTGATGTTTCAGTTTATGCTATGCCAAATGAATTTTGAATAAGAATATTTTTGAACTTTCGCTCTGTTATTTTTTATATCATGTTTAGATTCTACATTCTGAAAATAATTATAATTGTTTCTACATTCTGAATTCTGTAAATGCTCATGTTTATATACTAGTATATGTTCTCTGCTTATTGAGCTGTTGATAACTCACCCCTTATCTCCATAATATTATTCAAATAATTTTGATGCCTCAGCTGGAAGTCAAGAATATGAAGTGTTAATAAGATTTAATAGTCGTAGAGGAATAAGTACCAAACGATACAAATATTTACTGGAGAGTTTTATTTAATAGATTTATTATTTTATGTTATTTTTGATATTTTGAGTCATGGATATTTTTAAAACTTTGCGGAGATTTCTTTGATTTCTTGATATAGGAACATACATTTTTGGTTTTGAATAAATAAGTTTATATGTTATGGGAAATTTGGGGTATATAAGTATGTTATGAGATATGGTTTTAGGTTACAAGAGCTAATTCTCCGGATCTTCGGGATCAAGGTGTTACAAATGTTTTCTTCCCATCAATCCAAAGACCATGGATGAGTCAAGAGGGAGCCAACTTGAATGGAGGTTTTGTAACGCTCTAACCCCAGAGGTCAGAAGAGTTAGCTCTTGCAACCTAAAATCATCTCCTATAACGTATTTATATACTCTAAATTCTCCATAAAATATAAACTCATTTATTCAAAACCAAAAATGTATGTTCCTCTATCAAGACATCAAATAAATACCTCAATGAAATAAATCAAAATCTTCACAAAGTCTTGGAAATATCCATGACTCAAAATAATCAAAATAACATAAAATAATAAATATACTAAATAAAGCTCCCTAATAAATATTTGTTTCATTTGATACTTATTCCTCTGTGACTATTAAATCTTGTTAATACTTCATACTCTTGATTTTCAGCTAAAGTATCAAAATTATCTAAAAAATATTGTGGAGATAAATGGTGAGTTATCAACAACTTAGTAAGCAGAAAACATATAGTAGTATGTAAACATGAGCATTTACAGAATTCAGAATGCAGAATAAAACATTTACTTTCCAAATGCAGAACCGGAATATATGCTTTCAAAATGCGTAATCAAAACATGTTGTCAAAAATATCATAGCAAAACTTTCATAAACATTCTTATTCAAAAATAAAATCTTTGACATATCATAAACTGAGACCTCATCTTCATATCATATCAGAGCATTACATTGAGACATATACCATATTTAACCCTTGTGGTAGAGTTATAAACCACTATTATATCCGTGGTGGAGCCGTATACCACTATTATCACCTATGGTAGAGCCGTATACTACTATTATCACCCATGACAAAGTCGTATACCACTATTATCACATGTGGCAGGGTCGTATACCACTACTATCACCCGTAGCACGGTCGTTTACCACTGTTACCACCCATGACGAGACCTTAACTGAACAGAACCGAAGACAGCATCAAAAAATCATGCTAAAGGTTTTTAGATGCCACGTCATATTACTACAGAGTGCAGAAGCAGATTCAAATCATTTCACATATTCAAAAACAGATTTAGAACATCTTCGCATCACATGTACAAATTTTCATAAATTTCATATTCGCTCTTTTTGCATAGTTAAAAAATAGAATGCCAAAAATTTAACTCATGTCTACACCAGTCATGATGAAAATACTTTTTTCTTTCATATAGATTTCATGAGCAATGCCAAACAAATAATGAGGTTGTTTCAAAGTTCTTTTCATAATCAATGATACACATTTTTCAAAATCGACCTCAATTAATTTTCTTTATGCAAAGTCTAATATAGGAACCCCGTTTATTTGAACATTTTAACTTTTCAAAACTTTTCCACAATCGTGCCGAGTAAATATTAATCGCCACGTTTACAATTGTCACGTAATTTTCATAAATTTTCAATCGAACACATATCCCGATATTTAAATTTGAAATGCTAAAAAAAATCTTCCTATTTTAATTTTTCAAAAGCTAAAATTCTCATAGTCCTAAAATGTCATCATTTTCCAAATCTATCAATATTTACTTAATATACTTAATCTAATTTCAACACTTACTCCAGTTCATTTAAGAAATCGAACCCAACCCACTTTAAATAATGAAAAGTTGTTGTAATAAAAACATTACCCAGCCAAAATAATTTAGAACTCGAGCCCAACCCAAAAACATTTAACTTCAAAATAATTTAACATAACACACTAAAAAAATAAAAAGGGACCCAGTAGAAAACAAGCCCATGTGGCCCAAAGTAAAGACAACCCACTTTTAAAACCCTCTTGTTTGGTTTTACAACTAAGAGGGCAAATTTGTAATTTCATAAAAAACCTCATGCCTCAAGATAAGCCTTACGAAAAGGCAACATAATTGTTTCTTTTCGATACTATGAAAACACGACGTGGTGATACGACTGAGGCATACTGAGAGGCAATGAGAGGTGTGAGGCAGACCAAGGGACTAGGCAGAGGTTGATGGTGGCGAGTGCGACGGCATAGCACTAAGAGAGGGCCAAAGAGAGAGAGAGAGGACGGAGAGTGAGAGAAAGAAACAACAGCTTAAGGCTTATGGTGAGTAGTTGGGGTAATGGGTGGCAGCTTTCGTCGCTAGTGGCATTTTGCTTTGTTCTAAGGAGCATAAACAGGGGTCCATGCGGTTGAGGTGTGGAGGAAACAGGGTTGTCGACGTGGACGTGAGCTACTCTGTTTTTTGGTGTGAAAAATAGAACTTACTGTGCGATGCAACCCTAGTGGCTGAGACATGAAGAATCAAGGGTGGCAATGGTGGTTTGTTGGGCAGTTTATATGGCAGTGTGGCGGTCTTCGCGTTGCACTGAGGTGAAGTGGGTAATCTGATGTAGCAATGCCACAGGACGGTACACCGTGTTGCGTTTCAAGCTAGGCTCATTCGTGGTAGTGGCTGGGGTGTGGTGGCTCTTGGTTTCGTGTGGGCTTGGCAAGTTGCTATCACACGGTGATTTTGAGTGGGAGGGGGGAGGCTCACGGTGTGGAGGAGTTTTAGCAATTGGGGTGGCTCTCAGTTGTTTTCCTGGATGTGGACTAGAGGTTGTGGGAGGTTATTGCGGCTTTGAAAACCCTAAGATGCATGAATGACAGTACGTGCAAGAGGTTGTGCATGAAGTGTATAAATACATGTAGAGACATGTAAGGGTGTAACTGGTCCGGTCCGATTTTGAACAAAATTTAGGACCGAACTGGTATGTATCAATTTTGCATTTTTCAAAACCGATTACGCACTGGTTAACCTTCTAAACCGGTATCTCTGGTTTTACCGATTTCCAGTCTGGTCAGATCCGATTGTTCGATTTTTTAAAATGTAAATTTGTCATTAAAAAATAAAAATATGTTAATAAAAAAAACTGCTTCAAAAAATATATTCTAAAAATCTGTTCCTATTACAAAATTTGCACTACTAAAATCTGTAATACTAAAATCTGTAATACAAAATCTACACTACTAAAATACGTAATACATTTAATAGACTATAGTGATTTAGTTATAGTGATTAGTATTAGTTATATATTAGTATAACTATAACTATAGTGTACATTAGACTAGTAGTATAAGTTATAAACTTATATATTAGTATAGCTATAGCATATATTTGACTATATATAATATAATTTAATATATATATTTTATGTTTAAAGCATATGATCAATTAAATTTTCATCTTTAAGATTAAACTTTCATTTTATAAATTATAATATGAAATTATTTTATATATGATATATAATTATATATAAAAATTTCACATATAATTATATATTGTATATAAACTTATATATATAATATTTTGTATAATATTAATTTTGTATAAAACTTATATATAAAATATTAATTTTTATAGTTTTTTCCCCAACAGGTCTGATCCGGTTCGGTCCAGTCTAGTCCGTCCCAGAAATCATAGAACAACCGAAACCGGACTGGTTCTGGTAGGTTTGCATAATTCAAGAGCCGGTCCCTGATCGAACCTGTTCAAAACCGGTCCAGCCAGTCCAGTTCAAACTGGTTTTCCAGTTTTTTAGTTTAAATTTACACCACTAGAGATGTGCATGTTGTGACTAACAAAAAGAGACGTGCAAGGAGGGGAATTGGCTTCTTAGAGGCCTGGGCCTTTTGGGCCCATTCCAAGATATTTGGCGCACAATTTGGATATTGTAGAAAGTTCATAAGTTGGGCCACAGTCCAACAAAAATATACTTAGCTACCCGCCATCTTTCTCATGGGTCGAGTATTTTTTATAGATACTATTGGGCCTCGACTCACATTCCAAACTAGCCTAACTCATCCCATAACTTGGTTGGGCCCAATACCAAAAAAATAAAATCCACTTGGTCCATAAAATGTTAACTGAATTTAACCTAAGTATCAAGCTCAAGAAAAATCCATATTCCATTATAATAAACTTTTAGGCCCAAAGTCTAATCCTAAAATTACTCGTTAAATTCCAAATGGGCCTTTCATCCATATAAAAAAAATTAAAAAAAAAATCGCACGCAAGCTTCGTGCTGGGCAGGGTGTAACATCCTCCCCCCTTAGAAAAATTCCGTCCTCAAAATTTACTGCACCTAACGTAAAGCCTAAAAATACTTGTATCATAATCCACGCCCATTTTAATCTTCTATTATTCAACAAGCCTAATATTTCAAAACCCTAACTTTCCAGTATCTCTCACCTTAGAAATTCCAAAATCCTAATGTCGATTTCCATACGCGATCTCGAATCCAAACCTAAAAGGATGAACCTCGACCATGGATCTACAAACCTAATAATTCCTCTATTATTTTTTTTTTCTAACTAAACCTCACATATAACTATAAATAGAACTCCCAAAATAATATTTAAACCTCCTAATAAGCTCATTTCACAAATTCTTGAATCCTCCCAAAATCTACAATCTCCAAAGCTATGTTTCCATTCAGTACCCAAATATCCGTATAACCTCAAACCTAGCTTTTAATTAAGCTTACGTACATCTTAAGAAAAATCTAAACCTCAAATCCTATAAAGATTCTTTTCTATAATCTGCAAATAAGCCTACCTGATCTAAGACTCCAAGTGTCACGCAAGCCATTCCTTAAATTCTACAAACTTTAAAACCTCATATCTCATCAAAACATCTTTAAGGTATGCAGAATCCCTAAACCTCATATTTCCAAAACTCAACCAATAAAGTATGCAGAATCTCAAATCTGGCTCTAATATCAACTGTAACGCCCCGACCTCGGAGGTCTGGAGAGTTAGCATTTGTAACTTAAAATCATCTCTCATAACATATTTATATACTCTAAATTCTCCATAAAATATAAACTCATTTATTCAAAACTAAAAATATATGTTCCTCCATCAAGACACCAAACAAATACCTCAATAAAATAAATCAAAATCTCCACAAAGTCTTAGAAATATCCATGACTCAAAATACTAAAAATAACATAAAATAATAAATCTACAAAATAAAACTCTCCAATAAATATTTGTATCCTTCAATATTTATTCCTCTATGACCATCAAACCTTGCTAATACGTTCTACTCTTGACTTCTAGTTTAGGTATCAAAATTATCTAAAAAAATTGTGGACATAAGAGGTGTGAGTTATCAACAACTTAGTAAGCAGAGAACATATACTAGTATGTAAACATGAGCATTTATAGAGTTCGAAATGCAGAACAAAACATTTATTTTCAGAATACAAAATCAGAATTATTTGCTTTTAGAATGCATAATCAAAACATGTTGTAAAAAATATCAGAACGAAACTTTCATAAACATTCTTATTCAAAAATAAAATCCTTTGACATATCATAAATTGAAACCTCATCTTCATATCATATCAAAGCATCACATTGAGACAAATACCATATTTAACCTTTGTGGTAGGGTTATAAACTACCATTATACTCGTGCGGGGCTGTATATCACTATTATTACTCGTGACAGGGCTGTATACCACTATTATCACTCGTGGCAGGGCCGTATACCATTTATTTGATGAAACATAGCTATGAAATTCCTTATGTTTCTTCGTATCCATTTATTGAAAGGCTTCATCATATAGAGAGTAACAAGGAAACTGCCTCGGATTTGCATGATAGAGAGAATAAATCTACCACAATTTGTGAAGATCCAAGGGAATGTTGGAAACACCTGTAGTAGGAATAGGAGAAACTTGACCTGAATAGTTGAATGGGTTGGAAATTCTTTCAAATATGAACGAAACCAATCATTCTCCTTGGAACAGTATACTTGCTTGATAAGGTGAAATGAGAGACGTTGTCTTGTGACTTCTATCTGCAAATACTTCGGGGGTTGTTTTATCTCTCTTGCCAAGAACAGTCTCGACTGTACAAACTGACTAAATGACTAAATATCCTTAGTTTATGTCAAAGATATATATATATATATATATATATATATATATATATATATATATAATTAAATCCATCTTAAAGTCTCTGTTTTGCCTTCTCCTTCTGCTAATCAAAAGGATTTGGCTGCATAACACCCTTGAAGAGTTGACATCTTTCTACCTTATCGTGATCTTACGTTGGGTAATGAATTGGGTTTGTTTACAACTTACTGGTAGTTTTATGTACATATGAAACTAAGCCATCCGGTATTCTTCTCATGAGCAGCACTAAGTTAAGTTCATTTTTTTTTTTTTTTGGGGTTCTAGGATTCTGTACCAAGATCTACTGCAAAGATTTCGGTCACAACAGTTGCACTGGCTGTTTCACTCATTCGTGTACTCAACACTTTCCTGTCCACTGCTTTCTTTGTGCTGGCATGCTGTTTATTTCTTTGTACTCCAACAGTTCAAATTTTGATCGAGGAAAACAAAAGGTAAGAAGGGGAAGGGGAACGGGAGGGTTTCAAAGTTAAAAAGTAATGATATTATGTGATCATATCAATGTTTCTAAAGTGATTTTTGAGTATCTTTAATTGATGGCAAGCTGGAATAAAGCATTAATCTATAATTTCAGGACACCATGCATGGGACGTGTATATTCCATATTCATTGCCTTCCATAAAGAAGAGGGGCCAAAGGGGGTGGAGGCGCCACCTCTATATATGGCCCTACTGATGATGACACCATTGAAGAAAAGAGATCAAGGAAATAATGGAGAAGTACCTGGAAAAACAGTAGACTATTTTTCTGACTCTTATGGTTCAATTTAGCTGATGTCGTGTGCTTTAAAGTCAAATTTATTCAAAGACACCTGAAAATTAGTCTAGAAGTTCTATTTTTTAAGATTTTACTGAACAAGAAAAAGAAAATCTACTTGGTAGTAGGTAGGTCGATCCCCCACAGTAGAAAAATCTAGTATGCTTTCATGCAATGATAAAGAGCTCAAAGTTGTCCACAATATTTATGGAGTAATGAGCTTTATAATAGTTTGCGAGACATCATTTAAATATAGTTTTGTTGGGGGTAAAGCCAATGAAGAAATGAGCATGTTTCCACCATGCTGAACAATGACATGCTAGTTTCCGCCTTCTGGTGAAAGGAATAGTGGTGAATCCGAGTCTCCTCTATGCACAGATGAGACTCGACACATGAATTTTAAAAATGCGACTTTGACCGCTTAATTTGTTTCCTTATTTTAACACTTCATGTATTTTTTTTTTATTTATTAGTTAAGGAAGTAACTATTAATATTTTAATATTTTTTTTTATATTTTTTAAAAAAATTTTAAAATAATAATATGAATAAAAAAATTAAAAAAAAATAAAAAGATAATTTTGATTAGCAATAAATTGCAACGGGCTATCATAAAAGGCAGAATAGCACCGCTCCTCATAAAATGCTAAAGAGAAAGCTGTGAGACAGATGCATGGTACTGAGATGAACAGGGCGTTGAGTGCATGTGCTAGGGCATCTACAGACAATGGCGTGTTCTGCTATCTTAAAAAAGTGGCTTTGCAGATCGTCGAAGAAGTTAATGGAATTCGAAAGGAAAATGATGTTGTTGGGCATTGGCAACTAAACAGTGAGGAAATCGATGACTTTGACTCTCAAGGCAGAGGTGGACTTAGAGGTATATTTTTGTTCATCATTAGACTCTTATGACGAACAAAAAAATAGGTAATATATATGGCATAACCTTAATGGTTGATGTGTATACTCTATTAAGAGATATCATACGGCCTATTTTGTTCATTTTAAGAGTCTAATCTTAACTGAAAATTCTGATTTAAAACTTACTGGTACTTTAGATATATATACCTTACAAGTATAAAGGTACAAAATATAATTACTCATTAAATATAGAATAAAATATGGTCTCGTTTATTTTTATAGATGAGATGAGATGAGTTGAAATAAAAGTTAAAATTTGAATAAAATATTATTAGAATATATATTTTTAATATTATTTTTATTTTGAGATTTGAAAAAGTTGAATTGTTTATTTTATTTTATGTGAAAATTTAAAAAAATTATAATAATTAGATGAGATGAAAAATTTTATAAAAGTGAACGAGATAGTAAAACTAATGGGGTTACGAATAACTAAATTTTGGTTTCCTTGTCTTTCACATGTATGGAGAAAAAACGATGCTCCAGTGAATTTTGCCAATTACAGGCCACCCGAAAAACATTTATATATATTGAACGATTCCTAGGCTGAAATATACAAAAATCAAAATGTTCAAACTTGGTAATCCAATTAGGGAATAGAACCCACAAAGGTCAAAGATCATGATAAAAAAAAAAAGTATGTGCGAGGAAAATCTAAATAGATGATTAAGGAAAGGAATGATTGCTAAATGCTGGCATGAATTTGAACAGTGAACTGCCAAGAAACATGTTTTGGTGCTCGGTCTACTTGGGCATCATTTCGGTTTCATCGGAGTTTCTCATAAAGGTCATTTCTTTTGGACATGGGGTTCGGACAATCCTCTCCTGAGCGCTTCTCGCCTTTTCTTTTCTTTTTATTTTTTTTTCTTTTCATCAGTCTCCTAAAAGTTGATCTCTCAAAATTAGAAACTTAGAGACAATCCAAACAATGTTTAGAGATTACTTGCAGTCGACGACTCGACAGTGTGTCAGCTTTCCCGAGAAGAAGTGAACCTCTCTTAGCCCTTAGGACTTCGCTACCACCACCCCTCTCTCTCTCTCTCTCTCTCTCTCTCCAGCTTCATCAATGGCGCTTCTGAACCACTTTACTCCCTGCATTTTCTTCCTCCTCTTCTTTACTGCAGGTATTACACACACGGAGTCTGCTTCTCCGGATGTTGAGCTTGTCTTGGGAAAGATTAGAGCTTCATTGCAAGGTAACGCTGAGAACCTTATGCTATCTTCATGGAATTCTTCTGTGCCTTTGTGCCAATGGAGAGGCCTCAAATGGGTCTTCTCCAATGGCTCTCCTTTGCTCTGCAATGACATCTCTTCCCCACAATGGACTAATCTCTCTCTCTTCGAAGACCCGTCTCTGCGCCTTCTCTCCCTTCAGCTTCCCTCTGCTAATCTCACTGGTTCACTCCCCAGAGAGTTGGGTGTGTTCTCTATGCTTCAAAGTCTCTATCTTAACGTCAATTCACTGAGTGGAACAATCCCTCTTGAGCTTGGCTATAGCTCTTCACTCTCTGACATTGATTTGGGTGACAATTTGTTGACCGGAGCTTTAGCACCATCTATCTGGAATTTGTATGGACTTGTTTCTCTTAGGCTTCACAGTAATTCGCTATCTGGGTCGGTCCCGAACCTGCATTACCAAACTCTACCTTCAACAGTTTACAGGTCTTGGATTTGGGTAACAACAAGCTTTCTGGGAATTTTCCACAATTCATAACCCGGTTTTATGGGCTTAAAGAGCTTGATCTTGGGAATAATATGTTCTCAGGTTCAATTCCAGAGGGTTTATCTGGCCTAAACCTTGAGAAATTGAATCTTTCACACAATAATTTTAGTGGGGACTTGCCCCTTTTTGGAGAATCAAAATATGGTGTGGAGGTGTTTGAGGGAAACAATCCGAGGCTTTGTGGTTTACCTTTGAAAAGTTGTAGTGGAAGTTCTGGATTAAGCCCAGGCGCAATTGCTGGTATCGTGATTGTTTTGATGGCTGGAACAGTGGTTTTGGCTTCACTGTCGATTTGGTATGTGCAAAATAAAAAGCAGAAGAGTAGGGGAGAGAATGCAGATGAATTGGAGGAAGAGGAAGATGATGAAGATGGAAGTGTTGGTGTTGGTGTTGGTGGTGGTGGTGGTGGTTGTGGAGGTGGTGAAGGGAAGCTTATTTTGTTTCAAGGTGGCGAGCGTTTGACATTAGAGGATGTCTTGAATGCAACCGGGCAAGTTATGGAGAAGACAAGCTATGGGACCGTTTATAAGGCAAAGCTTTCTGATGGAGGGACCATTGCTTTGAGATTGTTGAGGGAAGGTAGTTGCAAGGATAGGGGTTGGTGTTTGCCCCTAATAAAGCAGTTGGGAAAGATCCGCCACGACAATTTGATTCCATTGAGAGCTTTCTATGAGGGGAAGAGAGGGGAAAAACTCCTCATTTATGACTATCTACCTCACAGAACCCTCCATGATCTCTTACATGGTATGTTCATTTTTTCGTGCTTCTTTCTGCATTTTATTCATTTTGCATCTCGTATAGATATGGAATAGCTGAAATTCATCCTCGATATAGAGAAGAAAAACTAGCATCACTTTATTAATACAGTAAATATCCCTAATAAAAAAGTGAACCCCCATGTGATTGAGAACACTAATCGTTTTTTTTTCACAGATGAGATGAATTGAGATTAATGTTAAAAGTTGAATAAAATATTATTAGAATATATATTTCTAATATTTTTTTTTTTTTTTTTTGAGATTTGAAAACGTTGAATTGTTTATTTTATTTTGTTTGGGGATTTGAGAAAGTTGTAATGATTAGATGAGATGATATGAGATAAGATGAGTTGAGAAGAGTTTTGAAAACAAACATGACCTTAATTCCCACCATTGTTCAACTCTTATTATAAAAGCCATTTAAGATCATGATCAATGGAGTACTTCAGTACTGCTCTACCTTTGTCTTTGCAAAGTATGAGCAATCATGCTAGTTCATTAAACTCATGTTTTCTCTGTTTTGGTCGACTGTAGAAGCTAGAGCAGGAAAACCAGTGATGAACTGGGCTCGAAGGCACAAGATTGCATTGGGTATAGCCAGAGGACTAGCATATCTTCATACAGGTCTTGAGGTACCCATTACTCATGGAAATGTGAGATCCAAAAATGTGCTTATAGATGAGTTTTTTGTTGCCAGCCTCACTGAATTTGGGCTTGACAAGCTAATGATCCCAGCCGTAGCTGATGAAATGGTGGCACTTCTAAAAACTGATGGTTACAAAGCCCCAGAGCTTCAAAAAATGAAGAAATGTAATTCTAGGACAGATGTCTATGCATATGGGATATTGTTACTGGAAATTTTGATAGGAAAAAAACCTGGAAAAAATGGGAGAAGCGGGGACTTTGTCGATTTGCCTTCAATGGTGAAAGTAGCAGTTTTGGAGGAGATAACGATGGAGGTTTTTGATGTGGAGGTTTTGAAGGGTATAAGGAGTCCCATGGAAGAGGGTTTGGTTCATGCATTGAAGCTTGCAATGGGTTGCTGTGCTCCGGTGGCTTCAGTTAGACCTACAATGGATGAAGTCGTGAAGAAGTTAGAGGAGTATCGACCGAGAAACAGGTCTGCTTTATACAGTCCTACAGAAACAGGGAGTGGAATAGATACACCATTCTGAGCCCTTCTTCTTTTTCCTTATGTTCATCTAAATACTAGTTCCATCTCTGGTCACTGTATCTGATCCTCATCAAGAAGGTGACTTTAGTGTATAATGCTCATGTTTGTTATATTTCTAGGAATTGGGAATGTTTGATTTTAGACAATGCAGCACTTAAAACAGCTATATATCTTGAATGTAACAAATGTTTTTTATATCCCCGAATCATGTGTACCTGCAACTCCTTTAGATAATTATCACAAACTATTTGTTAGATGACACAATCAAGATGTTTTAAGTATAAACAGGCTAGACCAAGAGCGAGCTGCAGAACCACAAAACCCCCTTTCAGGCACCCAATAGACAAGCCAAACATAGCATCAAACATTTAAAAAAAAAAAAAGGGAATATTCCAACCATCAGCTAACTTCCTGATCAAAGAAGTGCCCTTAAATACTCCTACATGAGGCTAGTCTTCTTCAGATACCCTCCGTATGAGATTGCTCTAGGAAATATTAGATACGGGAAGTGCCAATAGCCAGGAGGCACCCTTGGTGTGGTTGAGTTGTAGGCCTTGGAAATGTTGGGCTTAAGCCAGCATGTAGTCAGAAACTGAATTACAGTCTTGAGTGGGGAGTATCAAAGCTCCAAACTAAGGCAAGGCTGGGTGTGAATTCAAAATGCCGTTCCTTACCTTACATGCTAACAGAGTAGCCTCCTCAAATTTTCTTTAACATTTGAGAGCAGATAGTCTCATATAATATTAAGAGAAATCCTGACAATCAGTCCGGCTGGTTTTCACATAAAAATAGCCTCCCACTTATAAGCTTACACGTAAGCCATCCACTGTATCTATCCTAGACCATCAAACATCAGAAAATCAATTTGTTTGAAAAAATACTCGCTTTCCCCTTCGAAGGAAATCCCTTGCACAGGCTTTTGTCCTTTGCACCCACACCCCCGATTCATCTTCGCAACCCAGCACCCATTTTGTCGAACACACCTGCACCCCCAAATCACATCCCCTAAGTCAAAGCTCAACTTGACAATCCCCCTTCATCGAATCACACCCACACCCGTGTTCGCAACCCCAAATCGCATCTCCTAGGTCGAAATTCAACCCGAGCACCCCCTTCGTCAAAGCTCAACCCGAAGTCGAAGCTCAACCCGAAGCTCATCCCCACGAATCAGAGTCGGTCGGACTCCCCCTTCGTCGAAGCTCAACCCGAAGGAAATCCCCACAAATCGGCGTCGAACCCCTCTTCGTCGAAGCTCATCCCCAAAATTGGTATACCTATTTCTAGATTTCTCATTTGACAAATGGTTTGACTGGTTTGAATACATGATTATTTATTACTCTGGAATCAAAATTCTACTACTTAGAGAATACACAGGATGATAGGCAACTAGGCTGAGATTCGAATTTCATTTCTACTTATACATTAATCTGGGGGTCAATTATCACAGCAAGCAATGCTCTTGATTCAATACACATTGGTTTGCTGAGTCCAGTGTCTAGTATGCCTAAAGTTTGGCATACACATGGGTAAACTCGAATCTCTTTGCGTCACAGGCCAATTTACAGAGCTAGAAGTTACTATAATTAGGTTACCCAGTTTATGTTGTATTTGTCGTCATGTATTAGAATATTTAGTGAGAGAGATTGACAAAGGGGGCAAACATGTTCAATGGGTATACAGCGTTCATTCCCCATATTTTTGACCCTTGGCTTTGAGGCTTATCTGTTAACTATCAACATGTTCTGTCTGTACTTTCTAGCCACATTACATTCAAAGTTCAAAGAATAGGCAAAACATGCTCTGTTTGTGCGCTTGTAATTGAAGTTCATTTGTATTCTTCTAAAAGAGACTGTTTCTTACCCTTGGCTTTGAGGCTTATTTGTTAACTATCTGTAATTTTATAGAATCTCTTAGTTTGCAATCCAGAACATGAAACAATCATGTTGTGGGAGTTTTATGGTACCTATGGTTAAAATTTTATAGAATCTCTTAATTGCATAATGTACCTATCAATATTTTAAAACTTTTTCAGTCACTACTTACTTTCTTTCTTCAATATTATGATAGTAAATGAAGAGTTTGGATTCTCATTCCGGATCAAGTTCTTGGACCATAAAAGGGGAAGACAAAGCTGTTTTGGAGAGACCACTTTGCTATTGTGGCTGCCAAGTAAAGTTACGGATATCTGGAAAAGCAAAAAGTTTTGATAGAAGATTTTTCAATTGTCCAAACTACAAAACTAATAAACAATATGGGTTTTTTGAGTGGATTGATCTTTAAAGTGAGCAAAACAGTTGCTGTAAGATGACGTAAGAGTTAGCTGAACGGAGGCACGATAGGCTACTTCATGAGCGGCTACACATTGAACATTCCAAATTTAAAGCATTGGATAAGAAGTATAAGGGAGTCTTGAAAGTGTTACTCTTGTCATGGTTGGTTTTTTTTTTTTTTTTTTATTTTTTATAATAGTTTGTGGTGTGATTTTATGTATCCAAAAAATTACAATATATCTCGGTCAGTGCGACGACTCATGTAACACGTTGTTGGCGTCGAACACTTTGAGATCAGATGCTTGTATTTGAATGTACTAAATGTGGTTAATGTAATGAGAACATCCTTCATGGATTGAATGTATTTGAAATTTTCCAACTTTATTGGTATGATCAAATGTTGGTTAATTTATTTGAAATTCTCTATGTCCAAGTAAGGTTTTTGCCATGGCACTAAAATCGAATCCAAGCATATCATAGATAAACCAATATCAAATTCTTGAATACGTGTCATTGTCCAAAAGAAAATGCAACCAGAATAAAATACATAATGTCTTGTAGCTAAACTGCCACATCAGTACAGCAAACACAAAGTCTCTTCACAAGCTGAATTCCGACAAACTTGTGAAGAAAGCCAAATTTTCCCTGTCACATTAAAAATAAAGACGGATTAAATTAATCCTTTTGTTGAAGTTGAATTAAACATAAGAAAAGATAAATAAATCACATACAAGATATAAGAAAATTTCCACATTCATTCTAAATGTATCGATATGTTGTCAGTTGTTGGCCTAGAATCCCTACAAAAACAACAACAAAATACAAACTTTTTCAACTTTTTCAATTCAAAACCGATAAAATACTAATAACTACAAAACTAATATACCTTATTGAAGGACAATTATTTTTTGCATGTCCATCATTCTTGCAAATGCTACAATGTCTTTTCTTTGTTGTTTGTGTTTCTTTTGGGTTCTTTGCTCTTAATGATTTTGGTCGTCCTTTTGTTGGCACCCGTGGAGGATCTTGGATTGTTTGTGAAAAGTTCGATACAACTTGACTTCTTACCATCTGAATGTCATTGGTTGACCTCCTCTTTGTAAACATTCTACATGATCTTCCATTGTAAGTAATTCTTTGTAAACCTTCTCTAATGCAAGGCACAAGTGATTGTGTTTTGCAGTTGACTGCGACCCAAGTTCAACAATGTCATAAAGTTGTATCATCAATTTGCTTTTTCTCATCGTAGGATCATCTTGTCCTTGTCGGACTTGCCCTTCAGAACATGGTGTGTCAGGAATGGGTCGACTCTTAGCATTAATAGTCCATCTTTCTAGAACATAATGCTGTGGCAACCTATCTAACTTTGTTTTTTTGCCAAAAACACACAAGATATGCCTACAAAGAAGCCCCATAAACTCCCACATTTGGCATGTACATGTTGCATGTCAGTCACCACTTTCCAATATCACATGATAATAAGGTATTTCTTTACCATAAAGTACGACTCCATATGTCTTGCTTTCACCCTCTTTGGACAATTTTGTTGGTTTGTATCGTAGACTATTGAATAGCTCATCTTGGAATATCATGAAAGACTTTCTTGTATAAACCATTGCCGCGTCCTTTTCAATTTTAAGAGGTGTCTTCAATATTGCCTGCGTAGATTTTGTTCGCACATTTTTCTCTTTTTCTTTAAAGTAACGTGCATCTATAGCTTTTTCATACTGATACACAAAGTCACTAACCATAATGCTTGAACGAATATAATCTTTGAAAATTTTGTTCATACTTTCACTCCTTTGAGTTGTTGACATGCCAGCACAGAATGTTGAACGCAAGTAAACCGAAACCCATTTATCCCGTCGGCTATAAAGATTTTACAGCCAAATATTTTCTC
The DNA here is from genome assembly GCF_004785595.1 of Juglans microcarpa x Juglans regia. Classification (NCBI taxonomy): domain Eukaryota; kingdom Viridiplantae; phylum Streptophyta; class Magnoliopsida; order Fagales; family Juglandaceae; genus Juglans; species Juglans microcarpa x Juglans regia. Next base: position 10,828,717 of record NC_054597.1, on the reverse strand, counting down.
GTAGCTCATACTTCACTAATATAGAAGCTCATTCTTGCTCGAACTCATCAGTTCTAATTGTCTCATAGATGCAATGACGAAAATCTTTCCCAAAGTCCAAATATTTGTTATATACATGGGCCAAGTGTTCGGGAAACTTTTGTAAAATATGCCATAAGCACAGCCTATGAGTTGTATTTGGGAGTACCTCTGCAATGGCCTTAGTCATAGCCTTGTCATCATCGGTAATTATAATTGAAGGGGCTTTACCAAGCATTGCCTCTTGCAATGTTCTCAATAACTATGTATATGATTCTGCTGTTTCATTAACTAACAAGGCACAACCAAACATTATAGTCTGATGATGATGGTTAACTCCAAAAAATAACACAAATGGCATCTTATAAATATTGAACAGGTACGTGGCATCCAATGTAACAACATCTCCAAAATACTGATATGCAGATCTTGATCGCACATCAGCCCAAAAATAACTTCCCATACACCCATCCTTATCAACTTGCATGGAGTACACAAATCCAAGTTCTGTGAGTTGTCGTTCAAGAAAGTAAGAATATAACCTTTGTGCATCCCCCTCTTCAAATACTTTTCTCCTTTTGTTTCCCAAGTAATTTTCAACATCCTTACCAATAAATCCAACATTGAAGTCACCACCTGATTCTTTACTCAACACTGACATAATCTTCCTTGTCGGTACACCGGACTCATTTAAAGTCATAATAAGTTTTTTTTTAGATTTTAGTAACTTTCGTATTTCCACGGAGTAAACTAGTACTGCTCGGTATAAGTAGAACATGGTTATATCCAACCACAAACTTATTCACTATCCACTTCTCACCATCTTTTTTTTGTTCTCATAATTGCTTTACATCCAATCTTTGTCTCGACAAGTTTAGGAACTGTTTGTTCTTTTTCTTTTCGATTTACTTGCAGAAATCATTCCCTTGTGCAAACATAATCTACTGCACAAAGTTTTTTATCATCTCTCGACAACCAAGTATGATTGGTCCGAATTGCAAAACCTTTCCGTCTTGCATATGCCTTGTAAAATGCTTGGGCGTCTTCCACATCGTCAAATATCATGCCAATGTATGGCTCCAAAGGACTACTACTCGAATCTTCGACATTCACTCATTCTTCGACATTCACTCCATCTTCAACATTAATCCCATCTTCGACATTCAAACCATCTTCAACATTCATACAATATTCGACATTCATGTTATCTTCAACATTCACCCCATCTTCAACATTTACATTACATTGTCCATCTACATTTTCAGCCTCAAGTTCATCACTATCAACCTAAGAAATTTGTTCATTCAATACAAAACCACCACATTATAAATTGATTAGTTATTCAAAACAACCGCATTAAACATTGAAATTATAAATTCAATAGTTATTCAAAACATTTGTGTGCGTTAAAAAGTATAGTTGATACAAGTATAGTTGCAGCTATAACATAGTTAAAATTAATAAAAGGTGCAAACCAATCAGATTGCATATTCTCCAAACATAGAGTTCACCAAATTATCAAACTTAATTGTTCCCTGCTTTATGTCAAGAATTAACTATAGACTTAGAATAAACTAAGAGAAGCGATATGATGGCTAGATTATTGACAATAAGGATCACACAAACTATATACCAAGTCCACATATGCACTAAAAAATCGAGTCTTTCCAGAATATGCAAGTACTACTGTAAGCATGCAAGGACTTGGTCCAGTTGATCTTTTCTGCGATGTCCTCATAGGCCATTAAGGGGCTAACTACTAGATAATAAGCACCTAGCTACAAGACATTACATCGTCGCAAACATAGGCCAGGTGGATAATGATTTACATAATAATGGTTTATATAGGCCATTAATCGATCTTTTTTTTTTTTTTTTTTTTTTTTTTTTTTTTTTTTTTTTATGGTTCTTGAAACCAGGTTTAATGGACAGAGGTAGAATGGCTTTGTTTGCAACCCTTTTATGCAAATAAATTTGAATTTACTTAGCAGATTAAGAAGAAAGGCTTAACAAAGCTAAAAATCCTGAGAGTCAGCCATGAAATCCTTCTAGGCAACTGAGTATCAGCCATTTACAGCCCTTTGCGGCATTTAATCAAACATATACCAGAGTGTCAGCCATGAAATCCTTGTGGGCAACTGGTTGCATCGGCGTCAAACTTTCTAAGCTTCGTCGGCGTCAAACTAAGATTGGGGCGGTGCAAATGAGATCAGAGATGTTTGGCAAGTGCCATAAGAAAGGGGCGGTGCAATCTGGCCCAGAATCGCGTCGTGCTAGTGCAAGAGACGGGCATTGGTAATGCCTTCGAGTCGTCGCGTTACACGTCGGCGTCGAACTGAGATGCTAGCGTCGGTGTCGGTGATAAAGTATTAAAAATTACATAACTAAGTTGCTAAATGAATGATTTGTTTAACAAAAAAAATGAAGTAAGCACTTAATTATATAGTAAATTTTAATACTTGACTCAATGTTAAATTCTGATTAATATCCCAAATTTTATTCTGATAATTTACTTATGTTGCAGGGCATTATGGGAAAGATATTAAAATTATATGGGTAATATTGGAAGTACCCAACTAGCATGGCAGCAACAAAAGAAATGCACAGCAGCTAGGGATTGGAAACAAAATAAAGAAAAGAAATGAAAGAGGGCAGGGGAGGCACGATCATGGCTTCACAGTGTGGCCTCACAGCAAATCCACTCACGCGAGGTGCTGGGCTGAAGATGAAACGCACTGTAGGACCTGGCTCAAAACGCACGATCGTGGCCTCACTGCGAGCAACTCGCATACGGTGCAGGGCTGGAGAGAATTTGGTGCTGAGCAAAACGCACAACAGCAGGGACGCACTCACACGGACAGAAACGCACGGAGTGGATCGAGCAACTCACAGCAGGCTGGAGCAAAACGCATGCACTGCAGACGTGAAACGCTGGGAGCTGGAACGCGATCTTGGGCTGACTCACGCAAGCTCAAAACGCAGGAAATCGAGACGCGAAACGTAAAACTGGGCTGAAGTGGAATGTAAAATGCGGCTGGGGACGCAAAGCTTAGGGGCGAAACGCACGGGCTGAGAGTCAAAACGCAGAGTATAAAAAGAAAAGAATTTTTTTCATGTGCCGTCTCCTCCGTTTTGAGTTTTCGTTTTCGTTTTCGTCTGTTGTTTTTTCTTCAGCATTTTTTACTCTGAGATTATTTTTCTTTCGGTTTTATTTCCTTCTGCTAGTTCTTCTTCTTCAGCTTTTGGGTTTTCAACACATTTGGAGATTACAATATTTTCATTTTGCGATTTTTGTTTAGTGCAGTAATTAGTGATGTTGGATTTTAATCTTCTTGAGCATTTTGTTAATCTAGAGATGATAGGCTAGATTTTTAGCTTGGGCTTCAATGAGTAACTCATGACTATTTGGGGTTGGATTCTCTTCAATATTTAGTGCTTTTGATGATTAACTTGATGGATTATATTTCAATGTGCATCTAGAAAATATTAGAGTTCTTTGTTCTTGGTTTAGATCAATTGTAGACCGCACAATTGATACTTGAACAAGTAACATGACTTTGATGTTTTTCTTTCACTTTTCAATGATTGTCATATAATTTGTCAAGTAGTTTTGTTAGAATAAAAATGGTGGTTCATTGCTATATCATCCGACCATGATTTTTTAGGAATGAAAAAATGGTTGAGAGAAAATGAAAAGAGAAGTAAATCCATCACCAAATTAGTGGGAGAAAATTGCATCCCAAGTGTTTGTTTAATTGCTTCTTACAAGTTTAAGTCAACTCCCGCACATTTTCTTTAAATCTCTTGATTCTTAGCAATTTTAGAAAAATAGATTCACTTTTATTTTCAGCTTTACTTATGCTTGAGCTTCTCGACAATTTCTCTCATAATTCATTCCACGCTCCTTTAGTAAATAGCCCCATTTAGGTGTTAATATTGCTAGCGGTTAATTTCTAAAATTTATTTTTCTTTTCTTATTATTATTTTTGTTCATAGCTAGCTCATTTAGTTTACTCATTTCTTATCATTTTAAACTCTCATGTCACTACAAACGGTAAAATGTGGTATTGCGAAAATGAAATGTTTGCTAAATTCTCATTGTCCCTGTGAATTCGATCTTGGGACTTACCCTTGTATTACTTTGACAGCTTCTACGCTTGGAAGTCGAAATTAAAAGCTGATCAAGTTTTTGGCGCCGTTGCCGGGGACAACTGGTGTTTATCAGAGCATTCTCATATTGTTGAGAAGACGTTTGTAGTGCTATGAACCTCTTCACAGCTTGGGTGACGTTTTTCTTTATTTTATTTTACTTTATTTTTTTTGTGTTTATTTTGCATACTCTTTTATTTTTTGTTCTTGTTTGTATGACTGGTTGGACTAGGGACCAAACTTCTCGGTTGGTTAGGACAGAATCACAAGCATCTTTTACCTCAGCATCACTTTCTCTTGAGTCATCTTCTGACATTAATAGTACCATGGCTGAAAATGAGAATCATGATCGGGAAGTAGTGAATCAGAATAGGACACGTAGAGATTATTTACAACCTGTTAGAACTAGCACACCTTCATGTATAATCCAACCTTTGAATGCAAATGCCTTTAATTTCAAACCTGGAATGATTCCATTAATTCCACATTTTCATGGCATGGATTCCGAGAATCCTTACCTTCATATCAAAGAGTTTGAAGAGGTTTGTTCTACATTCATGGACCGGACTGCACTGAGGAGGTTATTAGACTAAAGTTGTTTCCATTTTCTTTGAAAGATAAGGCTAAAACGTGGCTAAATTCATTGAGTCCTAGAACCATAGGCACATGACAAGAAATGCAAACTGAATTTTTGAAGAAATTCTTTCCAATACATAGGACGAATGCACTTAAAAGACAAATCATGAACTTTACCCAAAAAGATTCTGAAACTTTTTATCAAAGTTGGGAAAGATTCAAAAATCTTTTAAATGCTTGTCCTCATCATGGTTATGAAAATTGGCGTTTGATAAGTTTTTTTTATGAAAATTTGATACCTAAAATGCGCCAATTTGTACAAACTATGTGTAATGGAGAATTTTTTGAAAAAGAGCCTGAGGAAGCATTCGAATATTTTGATTACCTTGCTGAAAATGCTCAATCTTGGGACACAACTGATGTGCATGATAGGTCTAGGCAAGTTGAGTCTGGTCATGGAAAATATACTTTAAAAGAAGATAATGATTTGCGTGCTAAATTAACTTTGTTGTCTATAAAGATGGAAGCTATGGAATTGAAAAAGGTAAATGAAGTGCATGTTGTCCATAAAAATTCAGAGAAGTGTAGCATATGTGAGGATCATGGGCATTCAACTAATGAGTGTCCCACGATCCCGCATTCAAAGAGGTATTGTTAGACCAATCTAATGTTGTAAATATGATACAAAAATCATATTCTGGTCCTTATTCTAATTCTTATAATCCAGGATGGAGAAACCACCCAAATTTTGGGTGGAGGAATGACCAGCAAGTAGCTCCAGCAGCCTTGGCTCCGGGACCCTCTCAACTCGCAATTCAAGCACCTCCAATGCAAAAGAAGGGATTTGAAGAGACAGTACAGCAATTGTCAAACACCTTGCAGCAGTTTATGCAAGGTCAAGCAACAATCAACAATCCAAACTCTCAAGCGATAAATGACATTCGGAGCACACTTACAAAGATGACTACGGCATGGAGCTCTCAAGAGAAAGGAAAACTTCCTGCACAACCTCAACCCAATCCACAAAGTCAGCCACCACAAGGAGCAGTTGAGAGTTCAAATGTGAGGCAAGTGAAGGCGGTCACCACTTTGAGAAATGGTAGGGTGGTGAACATTCCGGCTCAAGGTTCAGACAAGGCTGGTAAGGTCTCTAAACCTGTACAAAATGAGGCTGAAAATGGTGAGTTTGAACAAAATGAAACTGAAACTGAAAAGATCTCATGTCCTGTACCTACTCCTTTTCCTCAAAGATTGGTTCCTCTGCACAAAGACAAACACCAATCTGAAATTTTAGAAATATTCAAGCATGTTAGGATTAATATCCCTTTGTTGGATGCTATTCAACAAATTCCTGCATATGCTAAGTTTCTAAAAGATTTGTGTACGGTTAAAAGAAAATTAAATGTGCAAAAAAAAGCTTTTCTTACTGAGCAGGTCAGTGCCATAATTCAGAGCAGTACCCCACCAAAATATAAAGATCCCGGTTCACCAACAATTGCTTGTGTTATAGGAAGTTCAAAAATTGGTCAAGCATTGTTAGATCTAGGTTCAAGTGTGAATTTACTGCCTTATAATGTTTATGAGCAACTTGGTTTGGGGGAATTAAAACCAACTCCTATCATTTTACAACTAGCGGACAGGTCTATTAAAATGCCAAGAGGAGTTGTTGAGGATGTCTTGGTTCAAGTGGATAAATTCTTTTATCCCGTTGATTTTGTTGTGTTGGATGTTCACTTGACACCAAAATCTTCTTTTCAAGCACCTGTGATTCTTGGAAGACCTTTTCTTGCTACTTCAAATGCATTAATAAATTGTAGGAGTGGTGTTTTAAAGCTGAGTTTTGGGAACATGACCCTTGAACTAAACATTTTCAATATTTGTAGGCAACCTCAAGACTTGGAAGATGTACAAGAAGTGAATTTGTTGGAAAGCATCCTTGAGGAGGAGACTTATTTGGCATACCAGCCCACTAACCTGCTGTTTGAGTTAGAAAATTTTTGTGAACTCCTCACTGATGACACCCCCATTGATGTTTCTCATGTTTTTAATGCAGAAAATAAATTGGAGACTAAATGGAGGCCAAAGATTGAGCAACTCCCACCGTTGACAGTAAGTTTGAAGCCTTCAGCAAATGAAATCCCAACACTAGAGCTGAAGCCATTGCCAAGTGACTTGAAATATGCATTTCTGGGACCGGACAGCACCTTCCCAGTGGTGATTTCAGCCCAACTCTCTCATGATCAAGAAGGGAAATTGATGGAAGTCTTAAAGCAACACAAAGGTGCCATTGGGTGGAAAATCGCAGATATAAAAGGTATAAATCTTCTTGTGTGCACTCATAGGATTTATTTAGAAGAAAATGCTAAAGTCTCTAGGGAGATGCAAAGGAGATTAAATCCTACCATGAAAAAGGTGGTAAAAACAGAGATTTTGAAATTACTTGACGTGGGAATCATATACCCTATTGCGGACAGCAAGTGGGTAAGTCTCATTCATGTAATTCTAAAAAAATCTGAGCTTACCATTGTGAAAAATGAGAAAGATGAACTGATTCCTACTAGGATTTCTACTGGTTGGCGAATGTGTATAGATTATAGGAAGTTGAATGCCGCCACTAGGAAAGATCATTTCCCTTTGCCATTTCTCGATCAAGTGCTAGAAAAAGTTGCGGGTCATGATTTCTATTGCTTTCTTGATGGATATTCTGGTTTTTACCAAATAGAAATAGCACCCGAAGATCAAGAGAAAACAACTTTTACTTGCCCGTTTGGCACTTTTGCATTTAGAAGAATGCCTTTTGGACTATGTAATGCACCAGCTACTTTCCAAAGATGTATGCTTAGTATTTTCAACGACATGATTGAAAACTGTTTGGAAATATTCATAGATGATTTTTCAGTGTTTGGCAGTTCTTTTGATACATGTTTGACTAACTTACAAGCTGTTTTAGCTAGGTGTGAAGAGAAGCATTTGCTTCTCAATTGGGAAAAGTGTCATTTCATGATTCAACAAGGCATAGTTCTTGGTCACATAGTCTCATCAAGAGGTATTGAGGTTGATAAAACTAAGATTGAACTTATTTCCAAGCTTCCTATATCCAAAACAGTGAAAGAAATCAGATCATTTCTTGGGCATGCTGGGTTTTATAGGCGATTCATTCAAAATTTTAGTTCTATCTCTAAGCCCTTGTGTGAGTTACTTATGCATAATGTTGCTTTTGAATGGAACTCTTCTTGTCAAAATGCTTTTGATAAGCTGAAAATTTTGCTCACCACAGCCCCTATCATGCAGCCCCCTGTTTGGTCTATTCCTTTTGAGATAATGTGTGATGCTAGTGATGTAGCCATAGGAGCTGTTCTTGGACAGCGTAAAAATAAGTTCCCGCATGTCATTTCTTATGTAAGTAGAACTTTAAATGGAGCCCAAAGAAATTATTCTACGACAGAAAAGGAATTGCTTGCTGTAGTTTTTGCATTAGACAAGTTTCAAACTTATATTCTTGGTTCTCCTGTGGTTGTTTTTACTGACCATGCAGCGTTAAAGTACTTATTGTCGAAGAAGGATGCTAAACCACGTTTAATCCGATGGATTCTTCTTCTCCAAGAATTCGACCTTATCATCAAAGACAAGAAGGGTGCTGAAAACGTAGTTGCCGACCACTTGTCTCGGCTTACATTTGCTGAAAAGGATCACACTATCCCTATTCTTGACTCTTTTCTTGATGAACAATTAATGTCAGTTGAAAATTTGCTTTGGTTTGCTGACATAGTTAATTTTTTGGTAACAGGACAAACTCCACCCCATTGGAGTGCTCAAGACATACGAAAATTCAAGCATGAGGTAAAGTCATTCTTCTATGATGATCCTTACTTGTTTAAATATTGTTCTGACCAAATCATAAGGAAATGTGTGCCTGATCATGAGATACAAGTTGTTCTTTCTTTTTGTCATAATGAGGCTTGTGGGGGGCACTTTTCTGCAAATAAAACCGTTGCAAAAATTTTACAAAGTGAGTTTTATTGGCCGCGTATGTTTAAGGATGCGTATGATTTTTGCAAAACTTGTGAGCCATGTCAAAAACTAGGCACGATCGCTAAGAGAAACATGATGCCTTTACAACCCATTTTAGTCATTGAGATTTTTGATTGTTGGGGGATTGATTTTATGGTGCCATTTCCATCTTCTTTTGGTTATTTGTATATTCTCGTGGCTGTTGATTATGTTTCTAAATGGGTTGAAGCCATTCCATGTAAAACAAATGACCATAAGATTGTGCTTAAGTTTTTGAAAGAAAGCATTTTTGCTAGATTTGGCATGCCTAGAGCTATCATTAGTGATAATGAAACTCATTTTTGCAACAAACCATTTGCTGCCCTCATGAAAAAATATGGTATACACCATAAAATTTCCACTCCATATCACCCGCAAACGAATGGGCAAGTTGAATTAGCTAATAGGGAACTTAAGCACATCTTAGAAAAAACAGTCAACCCCAACAGAAAAGATTGGTCTTTAAGGCTTACTGATGCACTTTGGGCTTATAGGATAGCCTTTAAAACCTCTCTTAACATGTCTCCTTATCACTTGGTATATGGAAAGACATGTCATCTTCCCGTTGAGCTTGAACATAAGGCATATTGGGCTGTTAAACAATTTAATTTTTCTATTGACCATGCTGGTTCTGTGAGAAAATTTCAGATTTCAGAATTGGATGAGCTTAGGCGAGATGCATATGACAATTCTAAATTGTCAAAGGAACGCATGAAGGTATTACATGACAAGCACATCCAAAAAAAGAATTTTGAGCCCAATGAGCAAGTCTTACTTTACAATTCCTGCCTCCATCTATTTCCAGGCAAATTCAGATCGAGGTGGAGTGGGCCTTATGTAGTTAAGGCTGTGTTTCCATATGGAGCTGTTGAGATTACTAATCCTCAAAATGGAAACACTTTCAAAGTTAATGGCCAACGACTTAAACATTTTTTGACAAAACTTTCACATGAGGATACTTCCATTCCTTTGGAAGATCCCAATTATTCTCATGGTCCTTAGCTCATTTTTTTTTGTTTTGATTTTTTTTTTCTCTTCTTTTCCTTTTATTTTTCTGCTTTTATTTGTTTCAGTTCTATGTTTTTTTTTCTTTCTTTCTTTTTCTTTTTCTTTTTCTTTAGTATATCTTTTCAGGTTCAGCACTGTTTATTCTTTTATGATTTCATTTTTACGTTCACAATCCTTTCAGCCATCTCAGGTATTTTCCTTCGACCCTATTTTCTTTCATCCCTTGTTTTATTCATGATTTGCATTGAGGACACTGCCCATTTTTAGTTGGGGGGTAAGGAGAGCCTTCTACCATTATATCTTTTCAGGTTCAGCACTGTTTATTCTTTTATAATTTCATTTTTACGTTCACAATCCTTTCAGCCATCTCAGGTATTTTCCTTCGACCCTATTTTCTTTCATCCCTTGTTTTATTCATGATTTGCATTGAGGACACTGCCCATTTTTAGTTGGGAGGTAAGGAGAGCCTTCTACCATTAGTCTCTCAGGATTAATAATTGTGGGGTCTGAATTTTTGTTGCTACCAAGCTACTATTTTCACACTTCTCTACTTAAGATCAGATAGTTGCAGTTTTGGGCTACACTAATTCCCATTGGTTAGTTTTAAGTTTGACACTTGACCTTATGATAAGTCTTAGCAACTCAAACTTGGGAAAGTTACTTCAAAGCTATTGATTGATGACCTTAATTGACACAAGCAGATACTTTTTGTGGTTTGTTTGATGACAATCAGTGGTTTCTTCTAAGCAACTAGCAAGAACTACAATGAACCATATCTTAATAGCTTAGGAAAAGTGTGATAAAAAAAAAAAAGAAAAGAAAAAGAAAAAAAAGATGGTGCTAGTACATTGGAAAAGGCTGCCTATCACCGGGATCTATAAAAAAAAAATGGGTCTTTCAAAGTGTGATAGCGTGAAAGCCGCTAATGTAATGGTTTTGAATTGGAGTGAAGACCTTTTGGTTTTTCTTGAAAAAGTTGTTAGGGTGAAACTATTGTGAGAAATCTTGAAACTAACAAATGGAAATATGTCACACACTTGGTGCATTCAAAGATCTTCAGTTTAAGTACATTTCCCTTATTTGAGCTCTTGAGAATTTTATAAGCTTTTGATGTTGAGCCAAAACCTGACTTGACTACATTCTTATGCCCAAGATTTCAATATGCTTGATCTTTTGTAGAGATTTTTGAGTTTAGTAGTTCACTCTTGGATCTTACAATATTTTTATCGCATTATTTGCTAGAGACTAGCAAAAAAACTAGTTGGGGGGTGTGATAAAGTGTTAAAAATTACATAACTAAGTTGCTAAATGAATGATTTGTTTAACAAAAAAAATGAAGTAAGCACTTAATTATATAGTAAATTTTAATACTTGACTCAATGTTAAATTCTGATTAATATCCAAATTTTATTCTGATAATTTACTTATGTTGCAGGGCATTGTGAGAAAGATATTAAAATTATATGGGTAATATTGGAAGTACCCAACTAGCATGGCAGCAACAAAAGAAATGCACAGCAGCTAGGGATTGGAAACAAAATAAAGAAAAGAAATGAAAGAGGGCAGGGGAGGCACGATCATGGCTTCACAGTGTGGCCTCACAGCAAATCCACTCACGCGAGGTGCTGGGCTGAAGATGAAACGCACTGCAGGACCTGGCTCAAAATGCACGATTGTGGCCTCACTGCGAGCAACTCGCATACGGTGCAGGGCTGGAGAGAATTTGGTGCTGAGCAAAACGCACAGTAGCAGGGACGCACTCACGCGGACAGAAACGCACGAAGTGGATCGAGCAACTCACAGCAGGCTGGAGCAAAACGCATGCACTGCAGACGTGAAACGCTGGGAGCTGGAACGCGATCTTGGGCTGACTCACGCACGCTCAAAACGCAGGAAATCGAGACGCGAAACGCAGAACTGGGCTGAAGTGGAATGTAAAATGCGGCTGGGGACGCAAAGCTTAGGGGCGAAACGCACGGGCTGAGAGTCAAAACGCAGAGTATAAAAAGAAAAGAATTTTTTTCATGCGCTGTCTCCTCCGTTTTGAGTTTTCGTTTTCGTTTTCGTTTTCGTCTGTTATTTTTTTCAGCATTTTTTACTCTGAGATTATTTTTCTTTCGGTTTTATTTCCTTCTGCTAGTTCTTCTTCTTCAGCTTTTGGGTTTTCAGCACATTTGGAGATTACAATATTTTCATTTTGCGATTTTTGTTTAGTGCAGTAATTAGTGATGTTGGATTTTAATCTTCTTGAGCATTTTGTTAATCTGGAGATGATGGGCTAGATTTTTAGCTTGGGATTCAATGAGTAACTCATGACTATTTGGGGTTGGATTCTCTTCAATATTTAGTGCTTTTGATGATTAACTTGATGGATTATATTTCAATGTGCATCTAGAAAAGATTAGAGTTCTTTGTTCTTGGTTTAGATCAATTGTAGACGTAAATGCACAATTGATACTTGAACAAGTAACATGACTTTGATGTTTTTCTTTCACTTTTCTATGATTGTCATATAATTTGTCAAGTAGTTTTGTTAGAATAAAAATGGTGGTTCATTGTTATATCATCCGACCATGATTTTCTAGGAATGAAAAAATGGCTGAGAGAAAATTAAAAGAGAAGTAAATCCATCACCAAATTAGTGGGCGAAAATTGCATCCCAAGTGTTTGTTTAATTGCTTCTTACAAGTTTAAGTCAACTCCCGCACATTTTCTTTAAATCTCTTGATTCTTAGCAATTTTAGAAAAATAGATTCACTTTTATTTTCAGCTTTACTTATGCTTGAGCTTCCCGACAATTTCTCTCATAATTCATTCCACGCTCCTTTAGTAAATAGCCCCATTTAGGTGTTAATATTGCTAGCGGTTAATTTCTAAAATTTATTTTTCTTTTCTTATTATTATTTTTATTCATAGCTAGCTCATTTAGTTTACTCATTTCTTATCATTTTAAACTCTCGTGTCACTACAAACGATAAAATGTGATCTTGCGAAAATGAAATGTTTGCTAAATTTTTATTGTCTCTATGAATTCGATCTTAGGATTTATCCTTATATTACTTTGATAATTTCTACACTTAGAAGTCGAAATTAAAAACTGATCGACGTAGGAATGAGGGAGGTGCACAGACCAGCGAAGCAGCGAGCAACCCGAATGCTTTTGAACGGTGCAAATAATAAAGGAACTATCTTAATTTTCTGTGGTCTACTGTATTACTTTTTGTGTGTTTTTTTCTTACGTGTTATTACTTGATTGGAGGGTTGTTTTTTACACAAAAACAACCGGACCGTTGGGAAGCGGCTCTGTAATATTAATAGACCTCCGAGCTTTTATATTGTCAGAGCACAGCTCGCAAAATGGGGCATGTTTTGAAGAAAATTTGACAGCAATTTGTTATATATGAAAAATTTACACCTTTCAAATATTTGACTGACTGGGACAAAATACAAAGAAGCGACACGTGTGCAAAATAGCTGCAAGCTCACTTAATAGTTCTATAACAATAACAAAGGAAGAAAAATGGGTAAATTTTCCTTTCCTCTTTTTTTCCTTCCCTCTTTCTCTTGTTTTTTTTTTTTTTCTTTTTTTTTTTTTTCCCTTATCTGTGTTTAATTTCCACCGGCCCATTATCTATTTGTCGGTCGGTGGGATTGGGAATTATTAACACTGGGATCCCCTGCGGCAACTAAGGACACCAGCAGCCGAGGTAATGGCACCAACCATGGAAGAGGACTTTGCCCCTAAACTTGAGGCTCTTGCATAGCTGGCTGCTGCTCCAGCTCCTGATGGTGTGAAGTAGGCTCCATTCAGCAGAAGGTCACCTTCTGATCTCCAATTCCAGTGCTTCCATGCACCATCAAATGTAACCCTCTTTGTCACCTGCACAGATCATCAGTATTAATTCAATCAATATTGTGATCAAGAATTTGATCATCATCATCATTCATCATTAGTCTAAAAAATATTGGGCTTCTTTTTTTTTTTTTTTTTTTTTTTTTTTTTTTTTTTTTTTTTTTTTTTTTTTTTTGGTGTGTTCTATAGGTACCTCCTTGGCAAAAGGGTTCACAGGTGCAAGATATCTATTGCCCTGGCTGTTAATGGTAGGCTCAGCACTCCCACCAATGGCATACATTTCCCAGTGTGTGTAGTCATTGTTCACCACATGGAAATATCCATGCCTGCACCTGCAAGATTTTAATTGACCACCGAAAAAAATGGTTAGATCGAGGCGCACATTATATAATGTGAACTAGAAAGTACGTAGCGGCCAGAAGGTGGTATATATTGAGAAAGCAATTTTAATTTTGAGCATGTTACCTTGGCATTCTCTGGATTAGACCCTCACCAAAATGGTTGTAGGCAATGGTCACTTGCATCTGCTTGTCTCTTGTGTAAGTGTCACTGTGACCCAATAGCATAACCTGATTTTTATCAACGTTTTTAAAAAAAAAAAAAAATGAAAGAAATTAGCCTCCCATCTACTAATTATCTAAATTCATTCAAAGTAAAAAAAAAAATGACGAAATGGGAGTAACATATATGACCTCATTGTGGTGGGTGAAGTAGTTGTTAGAAATGGTGATGGCAGTGGAGCCCATAATAGCATCAACAAGGCCATCAGCACAATTGGAGAGTGAATTGTGGTCAACCCAAATGTGGCTTGAACCAAAGATGGAAACGGCATCCCCATCAGCCATTGTTCTCCACCCAAAATGGCTTGGCGAGCTCCGAACCATGGCATTGCCAGTCGGCTTGCAATCGTGGATATGTAGGCCGTGGATAATGACATTGGTTATGAATTGGATAGTGATGCAAGCCCCATAAGCAATGTGGACATTGGCACCACGACCATCAATGGTCTTGAAGCTATTCATGATCAGCTCCTGCTTAAGTCTGATCACCATGTCCCTCTTGAACACAATCCACAATGGCCTGTCCTGAATGACTGCGTGGCGGAGCGTGCCCGGTCTGGGATTAACGGGGTCATTATCGCTGGGATCACTAACAACATAGTATTTGCCATCGCGTCCGCCAACGGCATTGCGTCCAAATCCAATCGCACAATTCGCAAGGCGCTTTCGGCGGAGGTACCACCGTCTATCACAGCGCCAACAGTCATCAATTGGGTTCCCAGTTCCACACGAAAAATATCCCAAGTTCCTCCTTTCTGTGCTATTACGAATGCTCCTGAGAACGTTTGAAACACATAATAATATTGATGTTAATTGCTATCACGTATACATATTAATTATTCTATTAATTCAGAAATAAATTTCGTCTAGTAAATATCATCACCGAATTATAAGCATGTGAAGGCGAGAATTTCATAAATCATGTGAGACAACATTAATATTGTTGCAATTATATCGTCCCACTTTTTTAAGTACTAGGCCTTCATCATGTGATAATAATGTTGGATCATGTGTTACGGATTGATGGTTACGGTTCTACGGACAGATTAGGTTCTTTATTTTATGTTATTTTATTTGACTTATATATGCGCTTCGCTACGGGAAATAAATGCAAGTTCGAACTAATACTTGTCTAGTACTCAATGTGTCGGTGGGAATGACTTTAATGAAAATGGCTCATTTAATAAGGTCATGCGGATCTCATTGATTAACACACACATTCACACATATATATAGTTCTATGATCTGTCACTTGCTAGCTGCAGCCGCTGGATCAAGATCAGGTCTGCCTCAAAGCGTTTTGGCTTGTTTGAAATTAAAGATCTGTGTCATTTACCCGAAAGAGTAAAATTGAGACACGATATGTGATTCCTGGTCATGAGCCTGATCTTATGCCTCTTACAGGCTGGAAAAAGGGACAAAATTTTCAGTAGCCTACCCCATCAATTTGGAATCCAGACAAAACCCACTACATGAAATAATGAGCAATGTGATGGCGATTCTCGAATGAGAAATTATTGAGGCGTAGAAGCAGACACGACGGTGGTTTTCTGTAATGCTAGCTAATTCACTCCTAGGTAAGACAAAGTACTCGAGCTAAATGAATGATAGAGTTCAAAGCGTAGAATTCATGATTACATGATAAAGCATTGGATTCCCACTTTTAGAAACCAAGCATTTTGGAACATATGAGTACATGATTTCATTGAGTAAATCAGTAAACCGACGTTTTTTTACCAAGCAATAAGATTGCGGTTGGTTGGGGGCATTTAGAAGATCTGGCACGAAAAGACCGCAGTAACAAAAATCCATGCAAGATCTCCCACAATCCAATAATGAAAGGAGGAGACAGCATGCATGAACTATTTTATTTTGTCACCATATGTCATATGTTATATATATATATATATATATAAGTAGGCATATTAATTGATGTTACTCTCGCTAGAAATATATATAAACGTACGTATATATAGATAAGGGATGGAGTTTTCACATACCGTCAAGCAATGGCTTTTAGAAAAGCAATTGAAGGGACCAGTAGGTATATATATATAAAAGGTAAGGTACTAATTAAAGAAATATATACACTTGGGTTAGAGGAAGAGAAAAAGACAAATTGTATGTAGATAATGAACGTGACGGGCGGATCTCTAGACATGGGCATGTGGGTAAAAAGCTGGCATAAAGATATTATTAGAGAGAAGATCAGGCTTCTTTTTTTTCTTTTTCTCTTTGAGCAGATCAGAAGATCAGACTTGCAGCTGCAGATAACATGCAGGAGGTTGATTCCTCAGAAACGTAAAGTTCGACTTAATTCCATACAGGTAAGTAAAATAACCATAGCTAAAAGGAATATCCATATCATATATATAATTTATACTAGTAATTAAGGTAGGTGATCTCCCAGATCTCTTAAAATGCTTATTGGCGTATGAATCTATGATGATGATCAGTCATGCATTGGACTAAAAACACAAGGATTAATATATATATATATATATATATATATATATAGGCATGCGGCTTTTTCCTCCTACCGTATGGAGACACGTTTGACCGTGAAGGATTAATCGACCCACATGGGAGCGGTGAAAAGGACAATCCTTAAATACTACATGTGGTCTCATGAGGAGTTGAGTAAGGAGAACTGAATATTATATCCAGAACCATGTGCGTTTTCTTTTTTAAAAGAGGAAATAAAAAAGAAATTCTTGTCATTAATTATTCTAAAGTGAAGATCTCGTGAGCCATCTTCAATGCGACTCCAGGGAGGAAAACAACTGGAAATGAAATGAAGAAAAAAAAATCCATATTGATCATGAGATCAGGAACGACGACAGAGAGAAAAAAGAGAGAGAGGGATCGAGACATACAGTTCAACCATAGAAGCTACCTCCTCTGGATCATGCACAGCGTGCTCATTCCAACCATCCTCCGACCTGCCAAAAAAAAAAACATAGGAGCGTAACATCTCCAACGTTAGACATTGATCAGAGATTAATGTGACGGCAACGTTTTTCTTATCATGATCTAGAACTGAGTTTGACTCGACACGTGTCATGATCAGATCGTTTTAAGGGTTAATTGATATCGTACGTACATATATAGTCATGCAGTCCAATTAACGATAGATTAATCTTTTTTTAATCCTACCCATTAATATATAATGGTTCATGAGATATTATCATTATAGTTTTAAAATTCTTAACAAAGGAAATTATCACAATAAATAAAATCAATATTCCAATTAAACTTACATCCGAAACTCGTGTGCATTAAATCTGACACTACGAACATTGAACAACAAATTCTTCAATACTCGGAAATAACCTCAAAAAACACAACAATTTCTATGACCAAAGCGGAATAGATGGGATGTGCGAGGGGTGTTTTCGTACGGTAAGAAGAAAAAAAAACCTCGGGGGACGCCAGTATATAAAAACTTTCACGTGATTTGAGAAAGAGGTGAGACAGGTTTAACGCAACGTACAGATATATAAAAACTTATATATAGAACGTTAGAACGGCTCTGATTTTTTCATTTTTTTCAGATCCAATCTGGAACGGTCCTGATTATTCGGATATATCTAACTGTAACAGGATCATTCAGTGGTAAAAGTGCAGCTGAAGATCTAAAACTAAAGCTGACTTCTCAGCACCGACCGAGTGCTAGATAGCTAGCTACTCTGCTACTGACCTGTTCGCCATTGGCGCATTGTTGGAGCTCTTCAACTCCTGTGTCTCTGCAAGCCTGTCACTGCCAAAACGAAGATCAAACCTTCCCGTCAGAAACGGTACCTTTTTAAAACATAAAACAGGGATCTAAATTGGTAAACGCGAAGGCGTATAGTGCTCCATTGCTGCGAGCTTTAAAACGCATTCTCGGCAAAAGTTTGTGATTGTGATAAAGCATGATCAGGAATTTTGAGAAAGCAGGCAAACATATTGAAAGAAGGGAATGAAAAAAACGACATTTTCGAGCGAACAAACCTTGACTGTACTAGCTGATCACGATCCTTCTCTTCGGAGGCCTTCACGCTTATAAAAAGCAGCGTTAGAACCAGCAATGAACCTACGGAGAACCATCTCAAAGACACCACCATTGTTGCTCTCTTCTCTCTTTCTCTCTCTCCCTCTCTCTCTCTCTCTCTCTGATAGACCAATGGTAAATGCAATGTTCCTCTCGACTTCTCGCTCTGAAAAATGAAGAAGGAAAAAAGAAACGGAGGGAGTAGTAGTCAGAGGAGCCGAGGAGGTGCCCTTCTTTTTATAGCGAAAAGAAAAGAGAGAAAAATGCTTCAGTCTCAAATTAACCATGGTTAAGTTAATAAACCACCTGTTCACCACGCTAACTGCCACTAACCGATTGGTCTGTATCGGTATCTCCACCGCTCACACGTGGCAATTCCGTCGGTCACTCACGTGCCGGACCCACACCTACCTGTGGGCTCTGACATTTCCTCTGCACCTCTCTATCTCTCCCTCTTCTTCCCGGCGACCAACTCTGCCACGTCGGATTTTTTAATTCTACCGTAGTTATGAGATTTAAGATGACACGTGTCCACATGGACGACGTGCGTACTAAATTCCCGGTAACAACTGTACGAACTCTTTTTAATTTGTTTACACTCTGACGGATTAACAGGTGTCATAATATGGAGTACGGTACGGTAGTCGGTAAGTCCGTATTTACAAGTTCGCTGTCCACATTCCACACTATGTCGCCGGTTCTTCCGGTTTATGTTCTTTAGACTTTGGAAATTTCCCGGTTGTAACCCGCTACTTCTCTTAATTAATTAATTTATTTTTCAATATATTCTTTCTGACTTTTTTTTTTTTTTTTTTTTTTTTAGATTTTAGTTTTTCTACCTAGAAAAAACCTTCACATTCTTTTTTTTATTTATGAGTTATAGAATAGGTAAGGATGTAGCCAAAGAATATTACCAAATAAGCTAGCAATATGTCCAAAGAAAATCACCTCAATGTAGCAAAAGAATAGGTAAGGATATATGAAAGGAAAAATAGAGTGGGGATTGGTTAAGATCTTTTGCAGACACAAAATAGAAGACCAATATTAATAAAGGTGAGAGAAATACTTCATTCATAAATGAATCTTATAAAAATAAACTCGCAAACTAAAATAGTTTAATGTGATGTGTCAAATTATAAACTACCTTTTATTGTAAAGTAAATTTGATCTACCACGTCATGTTATATTAGTTTTTAAGTTTACTTTTATAAAATCCGTTTGTGAATCTAACACTTCTCTAAAGGTAAATGTCATGAATTCTAAGTTACAATGTCATTAGAAAGAATTTATTTATAAGTCGGTTGGATAACACATGACCTAGTAAAGTGATTTAAAATCTAAATCTTACAAATTAAATTTTATTATTTAAGTGATACGGATGATATGTTCTACATACCGATTTGATAATGAAATAACTCATGTCATTAAGGTACTTCTCAATTAATTTCACATATATTTCAATTTGATTTTATGAGTTTTACTATTTCCAAATCTAATGAATCAATGCACCGCTTGTTGTGAAATTCGTTGTAGTTACAAAAAGTTAAAATACAATTTATTAGTGGATATGACATGTTTCTACGGCTTTCACGTTACTAGTTTATCAAAATAAAAATATGTAAATAGTTTTTTTTATTAATTTTATTTGTATTTTGCTTTTGTAAAGTTTGTTCATGTCGTTCGACCACACATAATGATGGCAACTTTTTAACAAAGCGATTGGAAAAGTTAAAACAAAAAAATTATTTATTTATAATCAGTTATTTCTATTAAAATGATTATTTTCAATTAAAAAATATGTTTTCGTAACAGATAATTTTTTTTTTTGTAAAAAATGTCACAAATATATATATATATATTTTTTAATAGTGAGTTTACATAATTGGTTGGGACAATTAATGCATGTAAGCTGTATATATATAATCGATAATTGCGATATGTCTGACAAGAGTTTGCATGGCGGAGCCCTTTTTATTATATGGATTATGGACGTACCCTACAGCCAGCAAGCCAGCGCGCGCTAGCTTTCGTGTTAATAATTTATGATATCCGGTCCCAGTATGCATGTATATGTATTCATGCATGCTTCGTTGTATAGATATTGCCGGCCTGCTGACACATTTTTCAAATAATTCAGTACCATTTTCTTTTAAATAACACTACAAGAAAAAAGGATTTTTCCGGCGATTTTTCTAGTGTTGCAAAACAGAACGCCGCATTAGACTAGTTTTTGCGGCGATTTTTTAATCGCCGCTTAATTCCGTTGAGAAAACCGATTCATCAAGTTACTTATCGAGTTGCAGCGAAAATAGTCTTTTTAGCAGCGATTTATTTCGCCGGTAAAAGAAAAAACATGTTGCAACGCTCGATTTCGCCGTAATATAGTAAGTGGCGCCATTCCCCTAAAAATATTTTGTTTTTCCCCCCGATTTCTTTCCCCCGACACTTCTCTCTGTTCTTCCGCAATATTCCATCTCCATTTCCCTTTCCGAGAGATCAGCTGCTACTCCACCCACGTCCCCCCAACGATTTCATCTCCACTTTCGCCCGACCACCCAAAGTTTGCTCCTTTACCACATTTTCCTCCCGCGGAAGCTACGGTCGAGATAGTATCCCCGAAGCTGATTAGGAGCCGTGCGATTCGTCTCTTTGAATCTGTGGGATTTGGGTCAGCTTCTTCCAACTGAGGTTGGTCGAGATTCAATTGAGGGATAGCGTGGGTCCTTCTGTCACCACAGGTATGACTGCAACTCAGTTGGAGTTTGGTAATGAATCGATTTGAAGCGCGGGTTTCTTTACAAAATTAGGAGTTTGGATTTTGCTAGACTAATTTCTATCTGTGCAGTTGTGAAATGTACCAGTAATTAGGGTTTCTTTTCACGAAATTTGCGTTCAATATCTGCATTTTGTGTTTCACAGAACTCATGTCCATGACTCGAACATTGAATGACCCAGTAAAAAATTGCTATTTTGCCAATACATCTTATACTAATTAGTCAAAACGCATTATAGATAATCTCAACTTTATAGTCCTACTTGTTTTTGGAGTGTACCTGTTCTCATAACAGAATGTACAGAATGTTCTCATAATAGACTGAACATTAATGCATATTTCTGTGCTCTTCAAATTGGATTTGTGCTAGCTAGGGCCTTTTTTCTTTCATCCTCTTGGGCAAATTTTGTTGCCCAAATGTAGATAGAAAATGCCTCATTTACCCACAACAGACTTCATATACCAAAATGTGTGCTAGAAAAAACTCTTTTTACTGGTTTTAGTGCATGTAGTCCTAATGCTACTAATGATCAAGAACAGGGATGACTCTTATATTAAGATGTGATGAAATAAATTATCCAACATATATATATATATATATATATATATAGATATAGATGAACCTTGTAGTGAGTATATGGAGTGCAAGAGACCTTATCAAGGAAGGTATAAGGTGGAGGGTTGGAGATGGAAAGAAGATAAAAATTTGGGGTGATAAATGGTTGAACTCCACTCTTTCACTCTCAATGCAACCACCAAACACAGTGCTCAGGGAAGATTCAAAAGTTGATGAACTGCTGTTTGAAGACAAAAAAGAATGGAATGAAGATTTGATTACTGCTGTGTTTCAAAAAGAGGTAGTAGAACAGATTCTAAGCATTCCACTTGACAGAATACAGGGCATCCTGGGGGCCTTCAAAGAAAGGGGTTTTTACTGTTAAGAGTGCATACTTCTTGCATCTTGAAATGAAAAATGGGTAAAAAGGGGAATACTCTATGGAGAATCAAGTGGACAACAGGTGGAAGTGTATTTGGAACCTAGAAGTACCAAATATGGTCAAGTTTTTCCTATGGAAGGCAGCAAATGAGTTATTACCTACTAAGAGGAATTTGTTCCATAGAAAAATTGTTGAGAATCCTCTATGCCCTATCTGTTTCAGAGATGAAGAATCGGTTATACATGCACTTTGGAAATGCCCTGCAACAAACGATGTATGGGCAAATGGCTTGAGTGGTATACACAAGTGGAAGAGGGAGGGTGTTGATCTGCTAACATTACGGGGAAAGATGATGAAAGAACTCGAGAAAGCTAAGTTAGAAGAGCCAGCTGTTATCCTTAGGAAAGTCTGGCTGAGAAGAAACACCTTTGTTTTTTATAATAGACTCACATGCCCAAGAAGACTGTTATCCACTGCCATTGAGACACTGGAGGATTTCAAGAAAGAAAATGGAAGGGTTATTACTAAAGATCAACAGGCTATGGTGCTTGTTAATAAGTCTAAATGGGTTCGACCTGCAGCAGATTTTGTGAAGGTTAATTGGGATGCATCCTTGGACTTGAAGAATAGAAGAATGGGGATGGAGATAATCAGTAGAAATGAAGAGGGAGAGGCACTGCTTGGGGTGTGTGATAGTAGAATGAATGTATAGTCTCTGAAAGTTGCAGAAAGTATAGCTCTGTGGAAGGCAATGCAGATTTGTAATGATCTCAATATTCAGAAAGTCATCTTTGAAGGGGATGCGAAGACAGTCATCATGGCTGTGAAAAGCGATGAAGAAATTTTATCTCTTGTTGGTCCTTTGATAGATGATATTAGAAATGTCTTTAAGCTTAGGAAGGACTGGTTTTTACAGTTTGATTATAGGGGAAAAAATTTTGTTGCACACAATTTGGCCAAGGCTGCTTTACACTTAGATCAGGAAAATGCATGTTTGGATAGAAGAAGTTCCAAACTTCATAGTCAATTAATAGTCTGGATTTTGACAGAAGATGTATACATGAAACACTTTTATAATATACTGAGGTTTCTTTTAAAAAAAAAAGAACGTGCACACTTTCTGCTAAAAAAAAAAAAGGATAAAAAAAATAAAAAAAATAAAAAAAAATAGAAAAGGAACCTGCAGAAATAGGAAATTAAACAAAGTAATTTAGATTTTGTCTGATCTTACACTACAAGAAAAAAGGGTTTTTCCGGCGATTTTTCTAGTGTTGCAAAACAGAACGCCGCATTAGACTAGTTTTTGCGGCGATTTTTTAATCGCCGCTTAATTCCGTTGAGAAAACTGATTCATCAAGTTACTTATCGAGTTGCAGCGAAAATAGTCTTTTTAGCAGCGATTTATTTCGCCGGTAAAAGAAAAAACATGTTGCAACGCTCGATTTCGCCGTAATATAGTAAGTGGCGCCATTCCCCTAAAAATATTTTGTTTTTCCCCCCGATTTCTTTCCCCCGACACTTCTCTCTGTTCTTCCGCAATACATTATCTTCTCGAGAGTTTGATAACTTGCTTACAATGACTTCTTTTTTGGAGAAAAATATCACCACAATAGATTTTATCTTCCATTTGGGTATATGTATCAATTATATAGTACTCCCTAAATATTAGCCAAGTCCATTCTGAAATATTAATTGAGCAATTAAGTGCACTTCCAATATGATCATGCTATTGGAGTATTTTTTTTCTTATTATTACTGTTTGTTTTTCATGTTAGCCCCATTGTTTATGCATGATCTCTTACATGCATGATGATTGTTAGTCCACAGCCCTCTCATTTCTTTCTGTAGAAAGCTCATAATTCAATATTTTCCCCCGAATTACATTCATATCGTTTCGAGTTAATTTATTTTCTGTTTTTCCCTCACTTATCGCAAATTGCTTTTGAGATTCATGATATACTAAGGGATAATATTGGGGATTATCTTGCAACATATATGGTGTGTGTATATATGGATTAAATGATCGAAATGCATGAAATATAATCACTATTGAATATATGGATTATGTTTTCACGTTAATATTCTACTCCATCTAACTTCACATGATGTGTACTTGTGTGATACACATGTGAGTGATTAATTAAAAAATTCACCAATTAAATATCTAAATGATGAGGAGATCATCCTCCTAATTAATTAGTACTAATGAAAAACAAATATTAAATTCATGAATTAATATATATATATATATATATTTGGTTCTACCCATATTCTGTTTAGATATTACTTAATAGACTGATTTTTGGTTCTTGACATCATGATCATGGATGAAAACCTTGTCAGTTTGGACTGGTATTTGTCCCATTTTCACTAACATATATATAGAGACAAAGAGCCACTAGATTCTGAACCATGTAACAGCCACCATCCGAACCACTATATACTTGGGACCCACGTACAACTAGCGTTACTGTGTCCAGCTGTCAGCATCGTAGATAAATACATCTTCAGTACTCCAAAGAGTTCTCTCTCCCCTCTCTCTTGGTACGTAGGGTGATCCAATTAATAATCATTTGGATGTGATTCCCTAACTTTGTCACCGACTTATAAGACCTTGGCCCCTCATGTTATTCATGAAATATTAATATATTGAATACATCTTCAAGCTTTTTTGTGTAGTTCATCTCATTCTATTTGATATGTCATCCTCAATTATTTTATTCTTCCCCTCCCATATCGTGCTTCAGATGGACAAAAGTTGGATGAATGACCCCGATAGGCTCGTATCACCTGCATACGCCGAAGGCGTTAAATATTTCCTCGCACAAGCACGAAACCATGCAAGTGGAAGGGATCGCATCCGGTGTCCATGTCGTGCATGCCTTAACAATCTGTGGCTGCCTATATTTGAGGTGGAAACTCATTTGTTTATGAAAGGGATCAACCCAAACTACACGCAGTGGATATTTCATGGGGAGGAGGATACAACATGGAACATGAGTGATGAAGATATTGATGATGATATCAACCAAGAAGACGATTACATAGATGACATGCAGGATATGTTGGATGACATCCGGGCAGGCACCTTCGATGATGCGCTCCAAGATAGCACTCCTGCGGCAAACAGGCCACGAGAGACGGTAGATTCATTATCTTTCCAGCAACTACTAGAGGATGCCCGACGTCCGTTATTTGATGGGTGTACAAAATTTTCAAAACTGTCATTCGTGGTCAAGTTGTTACACATCAAATCAATCGGTGGGTGGTCAATTAAGTCATTTGACATTCTACTTGATTTGTTGAGGTCTGCCTTTCCTGATGCCCTATTGCCACAATCATATGAGGAGTCAAGGTCGTTGGAGCGCGGTTTGGGCTTCAAATACCACAAAATCCATGCGTGCCCCAACGACTGCATCTTATTTTGGAAGGAAAATGCAGCTCTTAATGAATGCCCTGTATGTAAGGCTTCGAGGTGGATACCAAATACACACGGACAGCGCGCGGTACCTCAAAAAGTGTTGCGTCACTTTCCTTTGAAACCGAGATTGCAGCGTCTCTTCATGTCTGCAAAGATAGCAGGTGATATGCGATGGCACAAAGAGCAACAGACGAAAGAAGATAGTTGTATGAGACATCCGGCCGACTCTGAGTGCTGGAAGAAATTTGATGAAGATCATGGCTGGTTCGCTTTAGATCCTCGCAATGTTAGGCTCGGTCTGGCAAGTGATGGCTTCACTCCATTCAACAACTTGGCTAAACCTCATAGCATTTGGCCAGTGATCCTTGTCCCCTATAACTTGCCGCCGTGGTCATGCATGAAAGACCAATTCTTCATAACATCTCTGATTATTCCTGGCCCAAGGTCACCAGGGAATGAGATTGATGTATACTTGCAGCCGTTGATCGATGAACTGCTTGAATTTTGGGTAGATGGGGTACCTACATATGATGCCTCAACTAAGGAGACGTTTATGTTGCATGCTGCCTTATTGTGGACAATCAACGATTTTCCTGCCTACGGGAATCTGTCTGGCTGGTCAACAAAGGGAAAATTGGCTTGTCCATCTTGCAATGCAGACACAAACTCTAATTGGTTGAAATATGGCCGAAAACATTGTTACATGGGACATCGTCGTTTCTTACCCCCAGATCACATATGGAGAAGGAAGAAATGGTTGTTCAACAGTAGAGAAGATCATCGCATGCCACCAAGGGAATTTGGTCCTGAAGAGATTCAAAATCAATTGCAAATGATTGGGGATGTTCAGTTTGGCAAATCTCATAGGAAGAAAAAACGCACTGCTGAAGAGCTGAACTGGACAAAGTGTAGCATATTCTTCGTGTTACCTTATTGGTCAACACTTCGACTTCGGCATAATTTAGATGTTATGCATATTGAGAAGAATATTGCCGACAACATCTTATTCACTTTAATGAACAGTCCAGGGAAAAGTAAGGATAACATCAATTCAAGGCGTGACTTAGAGCTTTTGGGCTATAGAAAAGAATTACACTTGATATGGCATGGTGATCGTGTAACAATGCCACATGCACAGTACACATTAAACGTCGAGCAAAGGAATAAATTTTGTGAGTGGTTGTCTGATATCAAATTTTCAGATGGGTTCGCTTCCAATATCTCGAACTGTGTATCTCGATGTGACTGCAAAATCTCAAGGTTGAAAAGCCATGACTGTCACGTTTTCCTTCAAAGACTACTCCCTATTGCTGCTGGGGGGTATTTAAGAAGTGACATTGGCTTGGCTTTGACTGAACTTGGTACTTTCTTCAAAGAGTTGTGCGCTCGAACACTCGATGTCAACCGCCTGGCCCAACTCCAAACTGATGTTGTCACCATTCTATGCAAACTGGAGATGATATTCCTTCCTTCCTTTTTCGATGTTATGGTCCACCTAGCTGTCCATTTACCCCGTGAGGCCAGACTTGGGGGTCCAGTACAATATAGGTGGATGTACCCATTTGAGAGGTATCTCGGCAAATTCAAGCGGTATGTTAAGAATAAAGCCCGCCCAGAAGGTTCAATAGCCGAGGCTTACATTCACACCGAATGCTTGACATTCTGCTCCATGTATCTCAAAGATATTGAGACGAGGTTTAGTCGACCGGAACGCAACATTGATGCTGACGAAGAGGAAACGTTAGATGGGTTCAAAATTTTCAACCAGAAAGTTCGTCCCTTGGGTTGCAACATATGCTGCTTGCATAATACATGGAAAAAGGTTTCATACGAAACAGCGTGAACTTCGCCGTCGTACACAAAATTCTGGAGTGGTGGTAACTGGTGATGAGGCCACAAATAATTTGGACTTCTATGGAGTTATTAATAATATTGTAGAGTTATGCTACATGGAGTGGCGTCGGGTGTACCTGTTTGAATGCGATTGGTTTGATGTTGGTGATCGAAAACGAGGGGTGCGGGTGGATGACCATATGATTAGTGTCAACATGAACAGGACTTGGTATAAGGATGAACCATTCGTGTTGGCGAGTCAGGCTGATCAATGTTTCTACATAAGAGATTTAAGGGCGAAAGGGAATTGGGGTGTTGTGCAGAACTATGCAAATAGGAATGTATACAACATTCCACCACGGCCGAGAGTTCTTGAAGTACTTGATGGGGAATCAAGTACTCCTGATGCCGATCAAGAAGATGAGCCATCATATCATTATGAACCAGTGCAGTGTGATAACACAGATCAAGTGGCAACTCAACTGAATAGACCTGATATACTACCTAGCCATGTAGATGCAAGAGAAATCATGGATCCGGTTGGTCAATGCATAGATTCAACATGCTTTATTAATGATGACATGATCACTTCTGAGTCTGGAAATGCGGCCAGTGAGGGGGAATATTCAGATGAAGAGGACCTATCAACAAATGAGGGGGAACATTCAGATGAGGATGGGCACACAACATCTGATGAGTCTGGCGACCTATAAATATAACCCAGGAACTTCGTTCATTTAAGGTTGAGATATTAGAATTCTTGTTCGAAATTTTCATGGGTATATAGACATCTGACAATATGAGATTGACTTTGAAATTGGTATGTGTATATAGATAGTTCAATATGTGTTTGGGTGAAATATATGTTTTGATTTATTTTCTTACTACCATGAAGAAAATCATTTTACCTGGCTCGAACTACTTATTATGCAAACTCATATTTTCTTATTATGCAAGTAGAAAACAATCTTGAGAGTAGTATTCAAGTTTTACAACATCTATACCTAAATTAAATAGTATCTAACATGTGATTTAATTTGCTTCAGGTTACGTTCAATATTGGGAGGCTGTGTGAACTGGGATGCACTATGCCGTATCAAGGTATATATACGGCCGACTCTCAGTTATTCGTTTATCTATTTAAAGTCTCATAGTGTAAGGGTTAGTCTACCTAAAAGTAACTGAAAATGGTAGATAAATTTGCTTGTTTACGAACCTGTCTGTGCATATTGAGATTATTTTGTATCAATTAGGGCATCAATTTTATCCCACTATGTTATTAACTTGTACTCGTGCAGGTAATCAGCCGGGACCCAGTTCAAGAGGTGGAGGCAGACTTCGAGGTCTTCGAGGTGGAAGGCGTTATATCCCATACTCAGGTCGTCACTGTCGACCACGTGGTGCGAAATTATCTTCATATCATAGCATGGAGGAGTGTAATCAATCCTCCTCGGATGACTCAACACAGGCCACAAGTCCCCCACCATGCGTTATGCCAACTCATGCGGTACAATATATTCAAGAACCCCAACCAAATACTGCTGGGGAACAATCACCTACTGGAGAACAAACTGGTGCACATTTTTCCAATACTTTAATTTTGAAAGCATTTGGATGTTTGTATGTGTTATTAAGTCTGAATATTCCACATTACACTTTAAAATACTAATATATTGTACCTTAAAATACAGCTGCAGATGCCCTAATGGAGACCGAAGGAACGCAAGAACAGAGGAGACGAACTCGTGGGCCATCTAGATGCATTTTCTTTGACAAGCTAAGGAAGAACGGGAAAGTGCAGTTGAAGATAAACGATGGTGAGACAGCCCCATGTTGTGAACACGCTTCTATGTTCACAACACGAGTATCGTGGATTGTGAAACAATACTGTGACATGAGTTACAAGCGTTGGTCGGGTGTCCCACCAGCGATTAAAGAGGAGCTCATTGACCGTGTTCGGGTAAGTAAAAAATTTAATTGTCCTTGTTTGGGGTGTTGTTTATGTAGTATAATCATCGCCTAAATAACCAGATGACACATTGATTGTTTGCATGCTGCCTTATGTAAAGTGACTTTGTGTTGGACTGGGATCGCGAAAACCACCGATTGACGGTGACAAAGGCCTTACGTAAGCGCTTCAACTCCTTCCACCATGACTTGCACAAGATTTATGAATCCTATGGAAGCCACGCAGAAGCATTGGCTAATGGAACTAGTCTGGTGGACCCTATTGTATGGGTGAAGTTGTGTGAAAGGTGGGGCAGCGATGCCTTCAAGGTACAGATAGTCTTTCTTACATACAACCATATAATATGTATATATTTAATATGTCTAAATATTGTGGTGGAAAATCTGTTTGTCTATTATAAGTAATTGTTCCCTATTGTGTATGACAGAAAATTTCAGCTCAAAATCGGGAGAACCGAAACAAGCAGGCCATTAATCACACATCAGGACGTAAATCATTCGTTCGATTACTTGAGCAAAAGGTATGTCTAAGGGAAAACAGTCTTTTCATTTCAATAGAATAGTGAAATTGCACTTTACTTGGAGATTTTAGTGACAATATTACTTTACTATCACTAAAGGTGGTTACTCATAGCTTTTGTTGCTCAAATGTCAAATGGTTCATACACATGACAGCGCAATGAGAATGAGAATTTGGTCGACTTCTACAAAGAGACGCGTTGGTCGAAGAAAAAGAATGCATTTGTCACAGATGCTACAGAAAGTACTTATGTGAGTAGTGCAGAAACAGCCGTTGGGATCTATGTTTCTTTCTATACGGTAGTAAAATCATTAATATAGCACTAGCTGATTATTTGTTAATAATCGTTGCTTTCTCAATGTGCAGAAGGAGATGCAAGGTAGGTTGGATGGCCTAGGACCAGAGCAACGTAGTGATGAGGCAGCAGCGACTGTCTTTAGGGAGGTTCTTGGCCATCGACCTGGATATGCACGGGGACTTGGGGAAATGGTCATCCCCGAGTCAAGTAGACAACGTGACAAAGTTCAAATGCAACAATACATGTCTGAGGCTGAAAAGCACAAGAAAGATGCTGAACAATATAAGAAGGATGCTGAGTAATATAAGAAGGATGCTGAAGCTTACAAGAGTCAGCTGGATGAAATGAGGACAGAGATGCAGGAGCTGAGGGAGCATCAGATAGAAAATGACAAAGTGATGCAGTCTTTCTTTAGGGCTTTCCCATCGTTCACTGAGTCAGTTCGACAGACTCAGTGTAACGATTCCCCCGGCCCATAAGGGGCTTCTCATAAAAGGGCACATTTTTTGGGTGGTTTTTTGTGACACCGGGGAGGCATGAGGAGTCAAGGGTGTCGACGTGTTTTCCATTTGGGTGGTTTTTGTACTTACTCTATACGACACTGGGCTATATGATATAAATATATATATAGTATTATATATATTTATATAAATCTTGGATCTATGTCTACACCGGGGATCTCTTGGATCTCTCATGGTCTGCAAATGAGGTTAGTATCATTTGGAGTTATCCACCATAAAATGTACTTGTACAAGTGAAGTGTTAAATATATTTCTAGCAACTTTGTTTGCCAAACCCGATGAATAATTCATTGATGGTTTTATACATAAGTGGTTTTTTTTTTTTTTGTAAGATGTGATACACAGAAGGCTGACATTCTGAGAAGCTTCCTTGAGATGAAGGATCTTGGAATTACTTGTGTTGGAAGAGAAGCTTAAGGCTAGAGAGAGAGTAAGTTCCGACACCTTTTCCCTGCTCTGTAAAAGTTTACTTACAACTTGTGTTTTATTTTTTTCCCGTGTAAAATGACATTGATCCTCTACAGTTAATCATTTGGTTCTTAACTAGCTTTGTCGCTTTGGAAATTCTAGTAAATATGACTACTTTGGCACTGATCTCTCTCTCTCTCTCCTTGTCTCTCTCTCATTGAGCTGACCATTTGTGTAATAACATAATGGAATCTGTACAGCTTATTAAAAGGCTTTGAGGGTTGGACCATATTGTGGTGTATTGATGCTATGGTTTGGGTGTATAGAGAATTATTGGATTATAATAAAATTGATTGGAATAGCAATCATGGTAATCTATAATTTTATGTACAATTTGTTATGGTTTGTTAAGTAGGAGTGTTACTGTGACGGCTATTGTAAGGCGTTGCAATTTCCCTTTAATATTTCTCACATTAATGCATATTCTACTATTTTTCATTTTTAAGAGGAAGGGGATGCCATTGGGCCTCTTCCTTGACAAATTATCATCTAGTTTCTCATTAAACTTCAGTTGTCATGTGTAGCAGTGGCTTTCCTTGTTATGTCAAAAGCTTCAAAGGGGATGGTTGCTAGAGCTGAACACCATGCAGGTATTAATATGTACTTTGGTTTCTATACACAACAAGTAATGGAGCTTTTATTGTCTGATGATGATTTTCTCCCTTCTGCTTCCCAAACATCCAACTATTTTGGAAGAAAATGTGAGGAGGTCGTAGGGAATGGATCAGTTGAGCCTATGAAGTATACTACCGCTCTTTATTTAGCAACAGCAACGGAGCTGGACTTTTAATTTAATTAGAAAGATTGGAGGCATTGCTGCAGCAGGGCACGATTGTTCTTTCAGATGGAATTTGATGAGGTATGTTGGGTTCTACTTCCTTTCTTGTAGTGATATATTATTGTGTTCTGCATGCTTAGCATCGGATGCAGAAAGTTGGGCTGGAAAACTACTGCAAATGTTGAATCGACGTGATGAATTTAGCTTTTGTTGATTGATATTTGATTTTAGTTTTTTCAGTCAATTTTAAGATTTTTGTTGTAATGCTCAGTTCTAAAAGTTTCCTTCGGCTTTATCTATCATATAATAAAGAGCGCTAGTATTAGCTAGATTTTCCATAGATTTTCTGGTTTAAGTTGTTTTTCTTTCCAGGTCTATTGACCTTGTTATGGTACATATGTGAGTGTTGAGTTGCACAATTTTAAAGTAAAAGGGTTGATACATGATCAGCTCCCTTCTATATACTTGAACTTTTAGGCTTAAGTAGGTGTCTGCACATGTATCTTTTCCTTCACATGTTTTGAGGTGTCAAACATGTTTGAGGTGTCAAACATAAGTCTGGAGTAGATAGTGGATACTCCACTCATTTTGTCGAACATATTGATAAAAGCTATCTTCTACCTGCTTCTCGAGCAGGTCTTATCCAACATCATACTACTTATTTTGGAAAATTGATAGGCGTAATGCTCATGATTTTTTATATATTCTTACCATTTGTACAGATGGACAATAGAGGAACTGCTCGACGTGGGCTTAATGAATGCTCTTTAAAATACAAGGCTGGCCAGATTGATGCTGATGATCAGCTGACTGGAGCTACACCCCACATTTAAACGAGGGCTTGCTAAAGTTGGCCATATTGGGTTGTATGGGTGGAGTTATGGTGGATATCTTTCAGCTATGACCTTGGCCAGGTTTCCTAATGTCTTCTGTTGTGCTGTGTCTGGTGCCCATGTAACGGCCTGATTTATCAAGTGTAATTCTTCCTGCAACCAATGATTTGGTACTAATCCTTTGGATGATTGTGATGCTTATTTATTATTAAGGATAAAAGCTCAGTTTGTATATGAGAATACATTAATACACCACCCCATTGTAATACATATGAGTTTGGATTTTGTTGATGGGCTTGGATGGAACTTTATGTATTTATTTTGCATGTTATATTGATTAGCAACTTGAATGAATGAGTTTGGATTATGAATGGTGCATTTAGGAACAACTAAAAACCAGGCTTAGAAAGAAAATGAAACCCA
The DNA here is from genome assembly GCF_004785595.1 of Juglans microcarpa x Juglans regia. NCBI lineage: Eukaryota > Viridiplantae > Streptophyta > Magnoliopsida > Fagales > Juglandaceae > Juglans > Juglans microcarpa x Juglans regia. Next base: position 10,795,696 of record NC_054597.1, on the reverse strand, counting down.
GGAAATTTAAAATCGGAATGCAGGTTTAGCGGCGAATTAAGAGCATATAGCGGCGAATTTTTACTCGCCGCTATAAACTGACACTTAAATCTCCTAACGCAGCGATGTACAAATCGCTACTAAATATCAATACCGGCGACTAAATATTCGCCGCAAATAAATTTATATACCAGACTTAATTTGCCAGCAATCTTGGAAACTCGCTGCCTCTAAATATATGGCGGCGATATATTAAATCGTCGCCATATATTACCGATTTGAAAACCAATTCGCAGCGAGTGAAAATTCGCCGTATAATAGTATATAGCAGCGAATATTATATCGCTGCGAAATAGTCAGAATAATATTGTAAATATAAAAAATCGCCGCTTATTCCCTAAACCAGCGATAATTAATCGCTGCTATATGGTAATATACGGCGATTTTCTCATTGCGGCGATTTTGTGGAGTGGCTGGCAAATATATTTGGCAGCGATAAAATCATTTTTAGCGGCGAATAGTAAACGCTGCTAATAATCTATCGCAGCATTTAATGACAGAATCCTATATTGAATACGCGGCGATTAATTTGTAATTAGCAGCGAAAAAAAATTCGCCGGGAGATTAATATATGGCAGCGAGTTTTGGTTTTCGTTGCAGTTGATCTAAAGTGGAGCGTTAATACCGGCGACTTGCCAGCGATATAAAAATCGCTGGGATATGTATATGCCAGCGATTTGTTGTGTATAGCCAGCGATACATAATCGCTGGCAAAATTGTTGAACCTTGTAGTGTAAATAAGTAATTAATCGACAGATTACTTATGTCTTATACCATCTTATACGTAACATGATATCTCATGCATGTAGTTATATAAAATCAGGTTAGAGTTGGCAATTTATGATTTATATATATATATATATATATATATATGCATTGTGATCACTCGTTTTATTAGTATGTTTAAGATCTCGTTTGTATTTACAATCCATCTCAATCTATCTCAACTCATCTCACTATTATTCATTACTATTTAGTAATTTTAACATATAAATCTCATTACTATTCACAATTCATCTCAACTCATCTTAACTCATCTTCAAATCCAAACACTATCTAAGTGGTCGACATATATATAGCAAGTCACTTTAAATTAGTATGTCACATCAAAAGATGCGATTGAGGTAATTTAAGAGAAAGAGTAACTTTTCTCAATAAATTTTATTTACCCTCAATCAATCTAGCTAGCTCGATTGAGTAGTACGCAGGTAAAATACATCCCGTCTTGATAGAATTATAATTGTTATTGATATACACATGATATCTAATGGTTGCAGGGGTCTTACTCATTCAGAAGTACTACTAGACATACGTGATTATATATATATATATATATAGTTGTTTTTTTTTTTTCGTATAATTAATGGTTAACTTATAATTAAAGTGTAACACGTCAGTAATGAAAAATATAAAAAGCAGGACGTGGTTGTTAATTATGTTGCATTTTCAGTGAATTAATCACAAAATAAAAGTGTATATATATATATATATATGTGATCTACAATACTATTATTTTCTTGAGTACTGCTATATATTGAGTCATGATCTGAAACTTACCATTCAGATGGCCTTCATCTTGACGTAGGTAGTCATGATCACGTACGTCACGACTTATTAAAAATAAAAAAGTATATTAAAACCAAAAAGGTGTTTGGAAATACCAAAAAAATTAAGACTAAAATTTTAAATTCCCTCTATTTTTTGTGTTAATTATGTTTTAAATTTTTTAAAATTTTTTAATAAATCATGTTGCCACGTCAAGTCAAGAGATATGAGCAGCAGTAAGTTTCAAACAGCCAAAATGATTATTCTATTTTCTCTTGCGTTTAATTTCTTGCTAAATTTGGTAAATCTCCATTCTAATATAAAGCGATCTAGCTTTACGCTTCCGACCTACTTAATTATACTACATGATTACTCACGCAATTGACGATTCGGATCAATTGGCCGTACTTTTAATTTAATTTAATTTAATTTATTTAAAAAATAAAGTACTTCCATTGAAATTTGGATGGGAAATCAAGTGGCAATTGTTTAATTAATTAGATGATGAGAATTCCCAAATTACGGCATATGCAAATTAAGATCAGATCAGTCACACTAGGGCGCATTCACCGCTACGTACCCAATTAATTAGCGGATTATAGCCAACCCATGCATGCAGCATCGATCCTTAATTGGCTACTTATATCCTTATGTTTAATTATATAATTTAATTATAAAATTCCCTTAAAAATATCATTTTCTTTTTTAATTTTTTTACAGACAGCAAGCAGTAACTTAAGCCCTAATTAAATACTCATGTTGATCTCTTATACATAATTTATAAACTAAAAATAATATCTACACAAAATTAAAGAACAACATGCATGGCTTATTTGAGAGACTAATTACTTAATTAGTACAAAGTGGACCGGAAGTTCCACATGAGATCAAATCAAAACTAGAAAGTGGACCGGAGTACTCCGGTCAGAAGATCATCATCAAAGTGTTTGGCCCCATTTCATAACCATACATACATATATATACATATATATATATATATATATATATATTTATATCATCAGCCGCCATTTTAGTAAGATGAAGTAAGTACTTCAAGTCAAAATTTCTGATCATCTCATTTCATAAATTCTTTACAAAACATCACTATTCAAATATAGACATTTTTCAATTTCAAACTTTTAATTTTTTCATTTATTCGTTAGAATTTTTTCAAAATTTCAAACAAAATACAAATAATAATACTACTTTTTCAAATTTCAAAACAAATATAATAGTAAAAAAATTATATTCTAATAATATTTTTAATTTTATAATATTTTTATTCAATTTTTTCTCTCATTTCCCAAAACTCAAATAAAACATCATAACTTAAACCATTTCACAATTATATATTCACAGAATTCTCGATGGTCTTATGATCTTATCTTATCATCACACTTTCCAAACTAGTCCTAATTAACCTACCCAATTAATTAAGGTTCCAATACTACAACTAGTTCAACAGAGAACAAGGGCGGAAGTGTTTGGTATTTTTTAGTCCAACCTAGCTAGCTAACTATGGTCAGACATGATTTGGTAATTAATCACCTTGGTAGCTAGTTGACATTCATATTGTTAATATAATTAAATATTAGTGTGGCTGTTACAAATGAATTTTGAACTATTTCACACACACATCCACATTCCTTTCCAATAAAGAATTATATATAATTATAGGTGCCCAACGTCGAATTTATATAAATTAGTTTTGATCTTGAATATTGAATCATGTTCGAGCGCAATGAATCTAGTCATTAGAATTAACTACTATATGCCTAATCAATCAATCAACCAGCAAGTACCATTTCCTTCAAACAGTAAATTAAAGGTGATAATAAATATTGTTATGCGGAACATTCCAAAATTATTAAATTATTCGCTTCATTAATTTAAAGAAAATGATAATACGACTACCTTCCCTTTTTTTTTTTTTTTTTTGTGTTCACTTGTTTGTTTTAATATTTTTTAATAGTTAAGAAAGTAATTATTTATTAGTGAATTTATATATTTTTTAAATTTTTTCTTAATGATTTATAAGGATGTTTAAAAAAAATATTAAAAAAAAATTCATTTACAGTACTGGTATCCATGTTTGGAGTGCTTAATTTAAAAGACTTCAATCTCCATTGGTTTATCAAAACACAGATCCACAATGTAATAAGTAGTTAATTAATACACACATATATATGATAAATACTCTAACCATAAAAAGAGTACATAAAATTAATTCCATAAACTAACGTGACTTGATGTAGTTTATCAGATTATAAAGTTAATTTTATTGTAAAATAGATCTAACGGATCAGATAAATTCACATAAATTTATAAGATTATTTTTATGTAATTCATTTGTGAATGTAACAACACTATATATATATATATATATATATATATATATATATATATATATATATATATATATATATACACACACACACATTAATTATATATATACTTACAACTTTTTCAAAACCATTTAACAATGAACGCATGCCACTCAAGAAAATAGTGGAAACTATATATATAATTTGGTAGTAATCAACTAGAAATTAGTGATCTGTGTGGAAACTCACTCATGATGAAACTAATTTGAACGTACATAGGTATGTACACCCGAACCTACGTACAGTACTAGTAGGATCTTGATCTAGATTCTAGGCGTAATTATAATTAATTACAGTAATTAATTTAAGTAATTATCAGTTTCTTTCTATTCATGATCTATCTTTTTGGGTAACTGATCATATATACATTACAATAAAAATTTATTTTTGAGACGATTTTTGTTTGAGATAAAATGAAAATCATCTCAAAAATTAGATTTCACTTTGTAGGATGAAATTCAAATTTCATTCTAAAAGAATACAGAATGTATTTACTGTTCGTTAGAAACGTATATGTAGAGACGAAAAATTCTATCCCTAATAAAATAACCGTTCAAATATATATATATATAAAAAAAACGTTCAAGCAAAATAAAATAAACATTCGAACAAATATTATATATGGTCGAACGACAATTTGACGTGTTAATTGACAAAATTTAGCAGAACATTGATTTAGCATTCGAACAACATATAACAACGTTCGAACGTTAACGTAAATCAATATTCGAACAAATATTATATATGATTAAACGGGAAACTGGCGGGTTAAGTCACTAAATTTAGAAAGAAATTGAGTTACCATTCAAACATATTATTGTACCGTTCAAACTAATAGTTTAATCAATATTCAATTGTAAAATACAGAGTTCGAATGGTAATTTATTGCAGAAATATCTAGTGGGAATGGAGAAACGTTCAAATAGTATAATTCCGTTTGAATGGTGACATTAATTTTATAAAAAAAATCCAATTAAAGAATATATATAATAGAAATCAACAATTAATTTAGAAAAAAAAAAGATCATTCATAATTAAATTAATTTTACAAAATACAAAATATTGTCTATACAAAAAAAAAATATAAATAAAAGATATAGATATGAGCTAGCGTGTCTCTACTGACTCAACTCTCTAACAATATTCTAGACTACAGCTAGGCGTGTCTCTAACTGTGTTAGCCGAGTACTGATATAGAACATAGTTACTGTTCGAATGACAAAAAACCGTTCAAATAAAATAAGTAAAACTATTCGAACATAGATACAGAACATTCGAATGTAATCGTTATTAAATGTTCGAACAATATTTGCAACTGTTCGAACGGAATCATCGAACATGAAATAAAAGTTCAAACGTTATTTCATAACAAATCTTTCGATCCTATCATGGTCCGATCGAACGTTTTACTCAATATGTTCAAATATATTTTATTATTCGACCATCAAATTGTTTGTTCAAACATGATTCTGGGATGAAATTCAATCGTCTCAAAAAAAAAAAATGTTTCGTTCGAACGTGATCGAACGGTTTTGTTCAAGTTCGTCTCAAAAGATATTTTTTTGGATGAAATTGATATTTTTGTACTAAAATATCTTTTGGTTTTGGGACACTGTTATTAGAATGACCTTGAGACAATTTTTTTTTGTCCTAAGAAATATTTTAAGACGAAATCACATTTTTTTGAGACGAAAATCTTTGTCCCAAAAAATCACTTATATCGTAGTGATAAGTAGTACTACCCACGTTGTCCTAAATATGCATGTACTCGGAATACAACGAAAATAAATTAATGATAATAACTATAATATAATATAACAATAATTGACATACATGAATGATTAATGTTCACGACCTCTAATTAATTTAAAATATTTAAGGAATTTATTTTTATTAATTAGAATCATGACCAATATGACTAAGTACGCAATATAATATATTCTAGTACTCGGCCTTATTCCTGGTCGTAGCCCATGAATTAGTGCCTAATTTTCAATATTCCTTCTATTTTTCCGGCCTCCTCTAATTGTTGTTGTATTTTATTAACTGAAGAAAAACCATTGCGGTCGCTCTAATTAATTTATGTAAAGACACGTTCGTACGTTGACTTTAAAGGATCGAAAATTAAACAGGCAGGCCGCCATTGTCGACATTTTCTGTTTGGATTGTACCATGAAAACAGCCCACCACTACTACTACTACTACTACAACAACATTAACGGGCCGGGTTTGTTTTCTATCATGAACTAATAATAATTAGATAGATAGCATGCATGGATCGATCATGGACATGCTTCATGCTCTCTTTTCACGTGTACGTACATTTCCCCTCATTCACATGATCCCGCAATCATGCATGCATGCATGCTAATCATCGATGCATGAACCCACAATTATAGATCTCTCTCTCGTGTATGTATGTATGTATGTATGTATAAGTCGTCGTTGTCACATAATTTCCTAGCTACTAATTGGTAACGTGCTATGCATTATGAATCTTTATGCTACTTTTCTCAGTTCCCAATCTTTGTTATTTTGGTAGTTAGTGTATGTGTATATATATATATATATATATGGGGTATCAATTATATGCATGATATGAAGATAGCTAGGTGCATGCGAGCATGTTTCTGGGCACGTAGGCTATGGTGGGTATGGCATGTGGGAAAGGAATCTCATGCTCATCTCACTGCACTTGGCATCTCTACTGATTGTTTTTTTAATAAAACTTCATATGGGGGGAAGTGCACGTATAATCTTAATGGCTAAAGCTAGCTTGCTAATTCTGCTTTGAGGGTCTTTCAATTTTAAATGATATATATTCGTACGTCTAAAATCATAGCTAGGAAGCAGAGATTCCATTACCCAATCATGGATAGATAGATAATAGGTCCAAAAGATGAGCCAATTATATATCCAGACTCTGTATCAATCCCCCATGATTATTTTACGAGAACCTAAAATCACGAAACCAGAGAGAAACTAGAGTTTCGAATATATATATATATATATAATTATTATAGGGGTATATTGTCTATATATATACATATATGTGGGTGTATATATATATATATATATATATATATATATACATACAGGCTTTTCTCCGAAAAAACTTTGGGGGGCGACATAATTGATATATCGTTTTGCAAGGCGAGTCTACCTGCAAGGTTCAAGACGTACGTACGTAGACATGTTAGTTGGAGTTACTTATAGGCATGCATTTGATAGTGCGTTTGGTTACCAAATTTATCTCAACTTATCTCAACTCATCATTACAATTTTTTTAAATTTTAATACAAAATATAATAAACAATTCAACTTTTTTAAATTTCAAAATAATAATAATATTAAAAAATAATATTCTAACAATATTTTATCATCACAACTCAACTCAACTCAACTCACTTCAACATCCAAACACACTCTTAATTTGCCAAAGAAAAATACTCCTCTTATAGCTTATTCTTACCGCTGTGATTTTTTATTTTTATTTAATGATTAATAAATTATTTTTTTAATAATATTTTGAGTTTTTTTATTTTCGTAAAAAATATTTAAAAGTGTTAAAAAATATATGTAAAAAAAAGTAAATATATATATATAACTAACGATGGCTTTCAACGGAAGCTGAGAGCGGTGAGCCACCAATATGTGTGTGTTTATTGCTCTTTTGAAAGTGTTTATCATCCAGCAAATATGATGTTAAGGATATAATGTAAAATCAAAACAAAACTCGACTCATGTATCTCTGTCCCACCCACCAAGCCCAACTAATTGAGCCCGAGACATAAAAGTAACGAGGGCAAGCAATGAAGCATGAACATCATCGGCCTATTGACCCACTCTTCCCTTTTCATGAACGTTTTTATAGATTGAGGAAATCCATGCATGACCGATGATGATGATTTTGAAACCGATTTTGAAACTAACTAATTGCCCAAGAGGTTGAAATGATATTCGCAGTTATAGAGTGCACAAGCACCGTACAATCATTTTAAAAAAAGTGAGTAAATATAGAACTTACATAAAAAAAAAAAAATTAATTTTTAAATAATAGTTCCCATTCTTTTTTAAAAGGATTGCGCGACGTTTGCTCCCTTCAAGACTGTATGTAACATTATTCATTAATTACCTTCGTACTGATAATATTATCTTTATTTGCAAGAAAGTCAGGTTAAATGTATTCTAGCTTAGCTTGGTGCTAAATCTTTATAATATTTTTATTCAACTTTTTCTCTCATTTTTCAAGCACAATAAAATATCTTAACTCAAATTATTTCATTAATATTTACAAATATATTAAAATATTCTAAGTGTTCACACAAGAGCTACAAGTTGAAGAGAACTTTAATCGATAGTTTTGACCTTGTTCCTTAAAAATGAAATTATTTCGATCACCTTAAAGATTCATTCCCTTGCACCCGTCAAAAGGAAGGAACTCCCCGCCTCTCTGCACCAAAAAAGAAACAAAAAAAGAAAAGATAAAAAAAGAAGCTCTGGTCCTTGATTTTTTTTGTTAGAGGGAGAAGCTGTGAAAACGCTTCTCTATCCCTTCCCCTTTCCTTTCACTATATTCTCCCATTCTCACTTCTCACCTACATATAATTTTTCTTTTCTCGATCCTTGAGTCAATTTTTTTTTTTCTTTCCAGAATTTTGGGATTGAGGAGATGTTTGAATAATAAGATAAAATGAAAATTTTATAATTAATAGTAAGATAATTTTTGAAAAATAGTGAGATAGTTCTGTTAAGATATAAAATAAATAATAAAATCTACATATTTCCATCAGCTTAAACTTTTGGGATAATTAGTGATTTCACATAGTATCAGAGCGGATGTCCTGAATTCAAACCTTTACTCTACACTCTATCATATGTAATTAAATATTTTACATCTTGGGCAACTCATTGAGAAAGAGTCTGGCCCACACGTGAGAGAGAGTGTTAAGATATAAAATAAATAATAAAATTTATTTCTTTCCATCAGCTTAAGTTTTTGGGATAATTGATGATTTTTCAAGTTTGAATTAAATATTTATTGAGTTTAAAAAAAGTAGAGAAAAAGTTAAATAAAAAATATTATAAAATTAATATTGTTAGAATATATATTTTTTTATTTGAAAATTTTGATTTTTTTTATTTAATAATTTGAAAAAATTATAATAATAATTTAAAAAAATTATAATAATTAATTTAAAAATGTTTATATTTAAATGTGATTCGAAAAGAAAATGAGATAGATATTATTTCTAAACCCCCTTTTAGATTTGCTTCATTCAACCACCAACAAATCGACAATACCCACGCGTCCACCCCCGTGAGGTACCTGACATTGCAGTCCATATTCCCATCCACTCAAATCAACTTTTTGATCGGCGTGTGGAACGCACGCGCTGCTAAGCTCCGCAACAATGCTGCCCATCACATTCTCTTTTTTCAGGACATTTTTGCTCTTTCCGTCAGCGACATGGGTTTAGTTTTCTACTATATTTGTCTCAAAGGGATTTTACCAATAGCACTAAATATAAATCAATAGTTAAGTTTTACTAATGAGAGGAATATAGTTATAAAGAGATTATATAAAAGTATTTTTATAAATTAATCGTTGAATCTATTTTATAATAAAAATAATTTTAGAATTTGATGAATTCTATTAAATTCTATTTGGTATTTCCTTTGTGGCCAAAATATTTTCTCTTTATTTATTTATTTATTTTGTATTTGTCACTCACATTGTCTGTACTATATTTTATTTCAATATAATAATTATTTTTCTTTGAAATGAATTGAGATGAGTTGTGAATAATAGTGAGATGTGTTGTGAATAGTAATAAAATTTATGAGTTAAAATTGATAAATAGTAATGAGATGAGTTGAGATGTGTTGTGAATCTAAACCAGACCGATCTCCCCAAAAAACTTGTGTAACAAGCAGTAAGGGGCGACAACCCGATCACCTTTAAGTTACAAGGTTCCAAGGGTAAGAGTGGCCGTGTACCTTGAGAGGCATTTTCTGTGAATTACAGATGTCACCTTTAAGCCCAAACATTTGTTTTTTGTGGCCTTTGGGCCGAAATGAATCAATGATTGTTCCAGGCAAAATCAAAATCTCTCCTCTCTCTTTGAAAAAAAATGTTGTTGGATTTCCGTTACTTTCTTCAAAGGAAGTGCATAAAACTACTGTGCTGCCAATCATTTCTTACAAAAAATACCCATTTTGTTGGACTCTGATCATATGAAGTTAGATAGCATGCACACATGAGAGAGTTCACTCGCACTTTAGAATAAGTACAAAATATATGTATATATACTTCTAATTATTCGTATCAATCATTAGTAAATACCAAAAACAAGTTTTTGTTTCAAAATGGTTGCATGGATCATTTGAGGGTAGGTATTTTGATCAATTAATAAAGGGATGATCTTAATGCAGCTAGCATATATATATATATATATATATAATGTTGAAAGCTGATCTGATGCTTCTAGACTCAATGATGTCATGATAGTACAATTTAATTCATTCCAAAAATGGAGGCCGGAAGATGCTCTAATTATTAGTAAGAAAATGATGTAACCCAACAATGCAAAAAAGATGCTAATCCATTCAAACATCAAAGTTCTTTCTATAAATGGAGAGAAAGGTCAAGCTTTTGATCTTTCATGTCCTTATTCGCAAGACTGTAATCATTAATCATCCCTGCTGGTAGATAATGTTGCAGGGAGGAGCCTCCTCCATTGTTGCAGCATGTGCTTCTTGATCTCCAAATCAAGAAACTTTGTCCATCCTCTTGATTTTCAAAGCCATATTGACTGCTTGGACAACTCCCACCATAGTATACTATATTCTCAAACCTGGGAGCACCGTTGGATCCAAAAAGATCCGAGGGTTGGTGACTAGGAAAACAGCGAAGATTGGCAGCGTGTGCAGTTATACACATGGAAGGATGTAAGATTCCTAAGGGATGAGTTGGAGCAAATATCATAGGAGGTTGCAAAGATGGTGGAAAGTTTCCTTGAGCATATTGATCTTGAGCAGCCCTTTTGGACTTTCTTGCAGCCGTTCTCTCCTTCTTGTGGGCATTTTGATGCCCTCCCAAAGCTTGAGAACTGAAGAACTTTCTTGAACAAAACAAACAAGGGAATACTCTTGATGTTGTGCCTTCTGCATGAGTTCCTCCAACATGGGTTGCTTCATCTTCCATGTCTGTCACAACCTAGAAAGATACATTAGTAAACAAATGCTCTAAAGAAAAATCCGTGTATAAACCAGCCAAACCCAAATGAGACAACCAAATTGGATTTTAGAAATATATATGTTTCATAACTGTGAAAAACTTGTTGAAAAAACGTATGAGAAATGCTTAAGCAGAGTGGCAGAGGGAGAGAGCAGGAAAGAGAAACAGAAGGGAAGAAAACGTACTGACTTTTGAGTTTTTGGCGTTTGATCTGATAAAAAAAGAGTAGAAAAGAGAGTTCAGAAGCCAAGTTCTAAAAGAGTTGGGAAATGTGAAGAGTGAAGAGTGTTTAGGTCGAATTATTAAATTGAGTACTTGACAGAGAGACGTGTATGGGCTTGGGAACAGAAGAGATAAGAGAGTGAGAGTGGGGGTAAGGTACCCTACAAGATGCTTCTGCAGGCTAAGGTGACGAGAGACGAGAGTGATTGGTGGCAACAGATGTAAGGATTGGGAAATGGACTCTCTCTCTCTCTCTCTCTCTCTCTCTCTCTCTGTGAGACAGTGGCGGTTTCATTCACTTTGGGTGCACTTTTATTTCCTTTTGCAGTGCTTCTTCTTATAGTTTCATTTCCCAGATTTATTTTTGCAGTGCTTCTTCTTATAGTTTCATTTCCCAGATTTATGTCATGGAATTAGGCAGATAAAGCAAGCATTTACAACACCTCTTTGTATAATCAGGTGCATTAAAGACACTCATGTTGTCCTATTAATTAAGCAAGTGCTTGTGCAGAACTTGCAATGAGGCGGTTAGCTTTTGCCTTTTTTTTTTTTTTTTCCTTGGAATATGATCTTCAATAGCGTGGGTTGTCTTCAAAAATTTAAGAAGTCCTGATGAGGTGGCTAAAGGATATTGGAGAATGAGGGAGGTGAATCAAAGGGAAGGAAGTCAGAGAGTGTCAGAATAGCTAAGCTTACGTTACGAGATTTTTGTGATCTCCAATGGCCGGCCAATGTGGAGGGATTGGATGACTTTAAAGCTAAAAGCCAGTCCAGTCCCCCCCCACCACTCTGGCCCTGGGGCTTATAAAATGGCTCTTCTGCTTCTCCTCTGCTTTTCTTTTTTCTTTTTTTCTGTTTTTTGTATAAATGGTTATGGGGCTAACAGCCGCTCGTCTTCCTTTCTCCACCGCCAATCCCATGCAATTGTCACCTTCCACCCATTCCGTGCATGATCCAATGAGAAATAGCGTGTACAAGTCTTAAATACATAAATCTCATATAAGTTATTGTAAAAAAATAAATTACACTTAAAAAATTATTGTTCATGAGATTGACTTTTTTATAAAAAAATAATATAAAATTTATTTATTTAAGACTTGTATCTAACATTATTCCATTCCAATATATGAGACAGACCGATGCTAACGGGCTTTCCTGATACGTGGCACCCAATAAATGGTAGAAAAAGATCTTTCTTTGTTTTTGTTTCCAATGGTTGAAAAATATCTCATTCTATCAAGAACGACACCTACTTCCCGCATATTTCTGTCTGTTTGCTGTACTTTGTCCAGCATTGGTATACTTTAGACGGCTAGTATTAAACGTCGGTCTTCTTTTTATACAAGGAATAGAAATTCTACTTGTAATTCTCAAGTGAGGACTGCATGTGCTAATCTATTAATATATTTATTAAATAAAAATTATTATAATTTGAAAGAAATATTATTGTAATTTTAAAAAATTTTTAAAGATAAAATTATTCAGACTTGCATGTGTAGTTCCCAAATAGAGACTGTATGTACTCATATTGAAAACACCGAGCAATTGTCAGATGCTAATCAACTCTTAATTCCTTGAACCTTTCTTGCATCTTCTTTTTTTGGTAATATAACCGTTGGAGTTTCCTCAATCTATTCTACTGATTATTGATCACATGAAGCCTAATCAACTCTTAATTCATGAGGAAGGTACTAGGTAGGATCTACTTGTTCATCTAGAAATCACATAAACGGTTTGGTGTCGTTTAATTGTGAGATTGAAGGCTCTCAATCCCATTGAAAAGAAGAAAAGATAGCATGCATTCCAACAACTCGATCATGAAACCAAATAGAAATTCTTATAGGTTGACGCCATGGTGATACTTGAATTCCTTGTGATCATGCATACCTGGAGAAAGAGGAACAACTGACATCGTAGGACGCCAAAATAAAACATGCAGCTAGCAGCTAGAAAAGAGCGAAAAGCGACGTAAGAAGAAATCATAGGATTCAAGAAGATCAAGCGGTGAGGGCAAGGAGGAGCAAGACTCGGCCAGAAAGCAATGGGGGAGGGATGTTAGGAAAAGTCCGTAGCCAAAGGTAGATCTCTCTGCTGTCCAGTCACCTTGAAGACTAGGAGGCCAAGTACGAAAGAGATGGCAAGATGTGCTGCTCCTTCCCCAACGTATATAGCCTGCTACAAAGCACCATTCTCCCATTTGTTCCTAAAGAGATGGCAGTATCTATGCCACCAAAATTAATTTTAAGATGCCCCATAAAGACCTGTTCAACGGGTCCAAGGATCCCACGTACCGAACTCATTTAACGCTATGAGGCAAATGGGGTTGTTTTGAAGTGTTCAGGAGGCACTTCAAAACAATGATTTGGAGGAAATGCTCCCGAGCATGGTGAAAGCCGAAGTACGTTGAAGATCAATCATAAAGTAAATAAATAAGTAAACATGGATTCTGAAACATCAAAACAACTTGAACATTGATTGCATGATTCTCAGGTTTGCTTTGGGTACGTACCAATCTCTCCCACGTTTGATGTCATATGGATGGATTTATGCATTTTGAACTTGACAAATGAATTGACAACCCATAGTATAATGTCGGCAATAACAGAACCAAAAACAATAATTATTCATAAAGCAGAATATTATCATACCCCCTCATTCACGTACAAAGTCGGTACAAAAAGCAAAAATGCAAGTAGATTAAATAAATAAAGATTGATAAAAGTAAATCATTTTTTAATAGAATAAAGATTGAAAATTACAACTCTTGAAGTAGGAATGGCCTTTTATGAACATGAATCCCAAGCAGTTTCCTCTCTCTCTCTCTTCTCGGCAGAGACCACGCAGGGCATACTATTATATACGCTGTCAAGACAAAATAATTGAAGAAATACATGGAAGGACTGACAACATCCACCAACAATTTCAAGAACAACCAAAACATCTACTTAAAGATAAAAAACTCGATGTCACTGGTTCTGGCTCGAGATCAGGCTTTTTGCAAGGAAGATGTTTAAAGAAGGCTTTCACTGCTCCAGCCACACCATCCTCATTTTCCATGGCCTTTGCAAGTTCGACCGCACGCAATTTCACCTGGAATGATTCTAAGGTAAGTTCATCATGAGGTAATTCGCACATTCTTAAATTCACCTTGACAGACCATAATAAACATTTTTAAAAGTTCCACAAAGGTTTGCAAATTAATGACACCTTCCGAGGAACTGAAGTATACCTGTTGGGAAGGCTCGATAATTTGAATAATTTTGCTATTTTTGTCACGCACTAAACCTAATTCTGCTTCTACATAGGCGGAAAATACTTGCAACCAAAAGGAAGTCACTTGCCAGTCCCCAAGTTTAAAATCAAATTGAAAATCCTAAGCTTACTAGAACACCTTTACCTAGAGGTAAATTTCAGGCTCTTAACACATTGAGGTACAACAGAATTCTAATTAAAGCCTCCTTTGGTCAGTACTCTAGAACATTAAAGGCATGCAGGTATCAAGTCATCCCCACAATCAAACTGAAGGCTGAAAAAAAGGGGTAAACGAGGAGGGCAGGGGAAGAACCCACACTTGCATTCACATCTATCTACAAGGCAATACAGATTCAACACACAATCTGACTGTTGTTTTAATCAAGGCAGTTATTTTAAGAACTTGGATTACAGTATCTACCATTTCAAGAAAAAAACAGCATTACCTTTGGATCTACCATAAACTTTATTGCATCAACCAACTTCGTAAGTGTAAACTCCTCAACAGGAATGGGTGCAGGACCTACTCCTCTTGCATGTACCCGCTCTCCCCAAAAGGGTTGGTCACCGAAGAAAGGTACAATGGTAGTAGGGCACTATATTGCAAAAACATGGATCACAATAATCCAGAAGCCAATTACATGGAACCAAAAGCATCAGAGATAAAGTAAGCTATGATTACCGCAGCTCTAAGACCAGCAGCTGTAGTTCCAGCACCTCCATGATGCACCTGAAGGCATAGAGAAAAAAATGATAAAAGCATGCCTGTTAAATATTAGAAGAACATTGAAAACTAATAGCACACAAGGAACAGGCCAACAACTTTCAAGCCTAACCATGGCCCCCCTAGTCACAACTTGTCACTAGGCCTGATTTGGTACATTTTCATTATCTAGGATGCTTCTGTAACTAGAGATTTAGATCTCGAAAACAGTAATTTTAACTCTCACCACAGCCTTGCATCGTAAGAATAGCCAGTCATGAGGGCAGTTGTCCAATAAGTAAATGGAGTCCTTTGGTTCTGCCACTGGAAAGAACAAGAATTACAGCTAAATAAAATAGCATATCTAACAGATGTGATCAGATAGTAACAGAGGTCATAATAATACAAGAAACATGCAACGCTTTAAAATGAAACTAAAACTTACAGTTCCCAAGGCCACCCCAGCCTTTGTTAATGATGCCCCTCTGTTTAGTGCTTTGCAGTGCATCCACAATAGTTTGGGTCATTTTCTCTGGCTCTTGAACAGGCTGACATCAAAAAGGAAGAAAAAAGGGGGAAGATACAATTACTCAATCAAAAAGAAATATAAATCACAATTCAGTCAGAAGAGAAGGGTTATATACATATCATGACAAGCTGACAACATGTAATTTTCTTTAAGGGGATCCATTCTCACATGTAAAACATTTAAATTACACTATGGGGCTTTTAAGACTCATAAAATGAAAACTACATATTAGAGAGAGAGGCATCCTCCAGAATATACACACTAAGCCTATCTGCTTCAATATTTATAATTCATAAGCCTTTATACAAATTACTTATAAAAAAAATATATATATATATTCCATCATTCAAAGTCTGAATCTTTAAATACAATGAAGCATATTCATATAGACTCTTTGGTCTTTACAGAGCGTACTAGAACTAGATTTCTAATTTGACTAGTACAACCTTCATTGGAAAAACATAATAGACTCCTCAAGACAAAAACTTGAACCCTATCCCATTGTTGCGCCAACCTCCTGATGGATGGTTATCCAGCTTTATTGGAAAAAAAAAAAACAGAGAGATGCTCATACTTCATTAACCCATTTTCATGCTCCAGCTGATAAAAAAAACACCCAAGTCTTGCCGTAATCTCCATTACTCTCAATCCATAGATGTGGCTGATAAGACCATGGATGTTGCGCGCACACAGTTTGAGCATCATCTCTTCATGAACTCTGCTGCTATTAGGACAGAATCATCTCCAATCACCCACTTCATATGATGTACTGTGTCTTTCAATCAAACTTAAATGCCCACAAAGGTAACCCAAAGCTAAAACAATTTCTACAAAATCTGTTATCAAGCTCCATTCCACCCACTAAACCTCTTGATCTAGTATATATTTTAGAAACTTTTTTTTTTTTTGAAGTAATCAATAATATATTAATATATTAATAAATAAAATATATAGTATATATTTTAGAAACTGCTGATGTATTGATCTTTTAAAAGAAATATATAGCTCAAATACATGCAAAAATTTCACAAATCTTCACGAAATAAAATGGTAGGATAACAATAATGTTAGTTATATCATAACAATGGAGATAATGAAGGTGCATCTGATTCTTCAATGTCTTGAAGATTATTCCAGCTTCCTAGTCCTAAGACATGTTTAGAATCTTAATTTTTTTTTTTTAAATTCTCAATAAATTGCTAATGTCCTCAACAAGTCAATCATCCAACGACTCAATTAATTTGTTATATGACCTAAGATGGATTGTCAATTTATCAAGACAATCCAAGCACCAAGACTACCACTAAAACTTTGGAAACAATCTTAAGTATCCATAGGGCAAGAGCAGATATATTAATATGAGAAATAAGAATAGAAACTCACAAGGCTACCAAATCCAATGTAAATAGGCTTTTCACCAGCTCCAAGCCATTTTACAAGAGGTTCAGGAGGTTCATAGTTCGATGCAAGATCAAGGAAACAGAATCCAACCACGTCAACCTTAGGTCCCCAATCTGCAAGCAATATCATCCATAAATTTACATGTTGCATCAAAATTCATGACCGCCCATTTTGCAAGGCTGATGCACAATAAGTTGTTTCAACCAAAATAAATGCAGTCTCACCTAAAGAAAAAGAAAAGACATAAAAAAAAGGTAAAAGAATATACAAACTAAAATGGAGGAAAGAAGCAACATGCCTGAATCAGAAGAAAATGCATATGCCAACTGATTTATCTATCTTCTAGAAATAACCTTGATCCACATGCATTCTGGTGAAAACTACAAACTGGATGGATAAAAGAGGAGAACGCCAGAACAAAATAAGCATATAGCATGAGAGAACACTCTACTCACCAAATTCACCCCACAACTGATTCCTAACCAACTTTTGAGATCAAATCCATTTCATAAAACATAGAAAGCTACCCTTCTTGTAGCTACATTTGACCGACATAATCTTCAGATGGAAATAAGGGAAAGTCTTGCACTTAAAAATAGGATTGAGGACCACATGGTGACACAATTTTCATGAGATTGGCGAAGGAAGTATTCTGTGCTTTGAGAAATTGTAGCATATGGTTCTGTTTTGAATATAATTAGGCATACAATAGGACATGATTGAAATCAAAAGCAACCACCTTTTGGTTTAGGAACCAGGTGAGGACTCCATATATATCCATGTGGGATCTCAGACTCACAGCCTTGTGAACCACTTAAATATGTTACAGGACGAAGCTTCAGCTTTTTCTTCCTCAAATCATTGATCATGTCCCGAATCCCAAGCCAAATCAAGGAGTCAACAATTTGATATGACAGCTGAAAAAATTGAAGCATGCAACCAAAAGTTAGAAGAACTTACCCAAGCAGGAAGAGGCAGAGAAGCTACAGTACCCAAATAAGCAGGAAAGAATAACGACAGCGAAAAAGAAAGAAATCAAACAGACTCACCCTATATCCAGCTTGCTGCTTCACACGGGATAAAGGATGTGGAAATTCGTTAGTTGGCCTGGTATGAAAAAAGTAAAACATATGGAATGCAGTTCAAAATCCTTCACTCAACAATATGAGTAGCACAATACATTAAAAAAAAAAAAAACACATACTTAAAACTAGAGAACAGTTCAAAGTAATACATAATTCAGTAAGATTCAATTACCCAGACAAGACTTACGTCCATGGCATCGTGAAAAATATGTGAATCGGTACTTTCAGTGCCTCAGCCACATGGGTATGCCCTAAAGAAGTATTTAATGGTTACTAGGAGTTTATGAAACAAGGAAATACAATCTCAAGTTCAATAAAATGTGGAAAGCAAGAATATGATCAAGTGTCACCAAAATACAAGTTTTTGCTTAAATTTAGCAAAACCAACAGTCTATAATTGTGTTCCAAAATTCACAACATTCAGTGAGTCATTTTGAAATGGAATCTAAATTGATCGGGTTAACCATTGGGTAAGCAACTTGGCTTCAAATTCAAATTCTTCTGAATATTCAAAAGTCGAATAATTGGGAAATTCTGTGTCTTCCCAGGCAATTCAGCCCAAATGTTTGAAATCTACAACTTTATCCACATATGATTGTCATTGTCTGGTATTTTCTTGTAAAACCATAGAAGTATATTTCACTCTTTTTTCTCACTAACATGGCAAACACACGGCAGTACAATCTAAATTCATTACAGCTAAACAGCCTAAAGTAAACAAATTTGATAGTTGACTTACTTATAAGATGCTATATCATGTATCCAACTAACGTGAACCTGTTTCGTCCACTTATTTACTAAGCACTTTGTACTAAGTTCACCAACCAAATTCATTCTCTGTTACCAAGAAGCTAAGGAAATACTTCTTAGTCCTTAGCTTCCAAAGAAAATATTATCTCTACAACCAGAATATTTTTTTTTTTCTTTTTCCTGCCAAATTTATTCATCAGTTCACCCAAAAAAAGTTCCCTAATCAAAATCAAAACTGACAAACTTCATTGTCAAAAACAATTGGGGAACTACATCAAGATTACTCGTGAATTAAATTCAAAACAGAATGTTAATCACGCTTAGATCTCTTTCCTTGAAAGGTAGCATTAGGAAATACACCCTTTTCTCCTTTTTTTTTTTTTTTTTTTTTTTTTTTTTTTTTTTTTTTTTTTTTTTTTTAATTTCTTCAGAATTTTTCATATGGAATACCTAAGTGAACCTCTTGTTTTCACCCTATCTACCTGAGGATTCTCCTCCTAATAAACTTTCTTATTGCTTATTCGTACGAAGAAAAGAATGTTCATCTACTTCAAAAGGAACATTAAGTACAACAGTCACAAGATCTAACCATATGCTGGGGATTGGCAATGATTGCATCCGCTTTAAAGGGGATACCAGAATCAATATCAGGGTCTTTGCAAGCTGGAAGTAAAGAATAAATAATTTCCTTCATTTGATTTCTTTGAACAGGTATCTCTGAAGGCCCCGAAGGCAAGAACCCTTTATTTTTAACCATGTCTGTTAGAGAAAAGAAATACGAAATCAGTAGAGTCAACAAACTTCTTTCAGCATCTAAAGTAAACAATGAATGAAACATAAATTTAATTGTAATAACAATAATAACATCAACAAAAATATAGCAAAACAATAACAATGATGATGACGATGATAACAATAATAACATTAGTAATAATAGTAATAACGATAACAACAACAACATTACCAACAACCACAACAACAATAACAAGAAGAATCATTTTTATATTAGTATAAATGACAAAAAAAAAACAGCAGCATAAAAATAATAAAATATATTTAGTTAGTTTAATATTTGATCAGCCCCCCCCCCCCCCCCCCCCCCCCCCCCACCAAAAAAAAAAAAAGATGTATTCTTGGTTCCAACCATGCTTTGTTCAATGGCCAAGCATAGCCTGCGAACTTTGCTATTGATTCATTAGCTATATGTCTCATTGGTTTATACACTCTGCTAATTCAAAGTGAAATACTCTTGATGAGCATCAAAATAAGTATAAAGACCAACATGAACCTTATTTGAAAAGGAGTGATGGTACAAGGAACTTGAAAGAATATAAGAACAGGCCCCAGATATGCTGCAAAAGCATCGTAGAAACCATTTATGCATCAAGACTAGGTGAAAGGCATTTCCAACCAGTGCTTCTAAGTGCCAGCTAAGAGCTATGTAACTAATTTAAATAGCTGAGCAGTATTGTGGTTACATTTTAAAAGATTTATAACTTTTTCTTTCTCTCTCTCTTAACTTTTTCTCTCCATACAACCAAAACTTCAATGATGAAAAATTTTATCTTTTCCTTATAGTGATTTTCTGGTGCATGTAGTGGTGAGTTAGTGTTTGATTTTAGTGAGTTATGGGTACTGCGAAGCAGGTTGTCATTGAATCTAAGGTTTTTGAGGTAGTAAGGGATGGTAGGTTTGTATTCTTGACTGAGTAAGGATGGAAGGTGGTGAAAGAGATTAGACTGGGGCTAGGCATGGCAAGGTGGTTCATCAAAGCCTTGGAGGATTGCTTGAAGGCTGCAAGGAAGGGGTTTTATTCTGCTCATAGGGAAGGAGATAGGGGCTATGTTGCACAGCAATGCCACAACTCGAGGATCCTTCATGGCATTGATGGAGTATGGTGGAGGTGGGTATCGGAACTTCTTATTCATACTAGAAGATAGGGAGGGAAGGGGTTGGAGAAAGCTGGTGGCGGTTATGAGGGAGGCTGGTTGTACAGGTGGTCCTGTGTTTCAGCTACCACAACAACCACAATTACGGTCATACCGGGAGGCACTGCTACCCAAAGGTAGTGTCAGGGGTGGCCTGCAAAGGAGTGCCGCCATTTATGTAGGAGTCCAGGCTCGGGAGAAAGGTGACAGAGTGGTTGTCGGTTTGTATGAGGAAAAGGATTTGTGTGCCTTGCAGGAGATGAATTGTCAGATAGATTTGCTGCAAGTGAATCTCAATTGGATGATACGATGTGTAGAGGAGAAAAAAGGGATGGGCTTGGGTTTGGGAGTGGGAGTGGGCTGTGGTCCAAGTGAAGCTAAGAGGAAGGGTGCTACAGCATGGGAAGAAGGCAGCTTACGGGAAGAAGAGCTTCGTGGGGCTCAGATTGGGAAGAAGAATTTCGTGGGCCATGAAGATGAGACAAACTTGAAGGGGAAGAAGGCTACTTACGGGTTGGGCCCAAGTAAAAGCCCATGCAGGGTCCGGAAGGAGAGAGGCCTGATATTGACACAAGAGAAGGTCAGTTTATTGGGTGTGCTGGAGGTGCCTGATACTTCTATAACGGGTTCGAGTCTTGGGCCAAGTCTGACACAAAAAGGGGCGACGGCTTCCGACGACTCAGGTGGTGGTCCGTCGGAGGTCTTACAGTCACCAAAAGTGGAGGTGGGGGAAATCATTGAAGTGGAAGGCTTAGAACTGTGTATCATTGAAGTGGAAGGCTCAGGTGGTGCTCAGGGAGGGCCGCCAGCCACAGATATTTCCGGTGAGCCTTGGGACATCTCTGGACCTATCAATTCCCTTGGGCCAGGCACAACTAAGGTGTTGGGGGGGGGGGGGGGCAGATATGGCTCACGGTGAACCTTTGGAGGGAGCCCGAGAAGGTCCTTTTGTTGCTTTGGAGTGTGGGGGCACGTTGGATAAGGGGGAGATAGATGGGGAAGGTCAGTTGATGCTTTAATATCCCTATGAATACTCAAAAGAGGGGGAGGAGTCAGCAGGAGAGGATCCTACACCCCTATACGTATGATCCCTCCTACTATTTCCTCTAATTGGATATTGAAAAAGGTAAAGGAATTGCAGAGTTGTATGGGGATTTCGTGTGAAGGCTATGATGGGAGTGCAAGTCGTGGTAGAAATAAGGGGAGAGCTGGAACAGTTGATAAATGAAGTCAAAAATTATGAGTTGGAATGTTAGGGGGCTGAATGAGATTAATAAATGCCTTCAAATAAGAGCCTTATTAAGGCAACGGAAGTTGGACATCATTTGCTTGCAGGAAACAAAGTTGATGCTTATCAATAGAAGAATTATTCAGAGTATATGGAGTTGCCAATTTGTAGATTGGGCATACCTACCCTCGAAATGGGCCTCGGGTGGAGTGTTGGTTATGTGGGATAATAGGGTGGTGGAGAACATTGATGAGTTTGTGGGAGAATACTCGGTGGGGTGTTTTTTTTTTAAATATTGATGATGGTTTCTTATGGGCTTTTGCTGGGGTATATGGCCCTAATTTAGATAGTGAGAGGCGGTTGCTTTGGAATGAGCTCGCTGGCTTATGTTCTTGGTGGGAGGCTCCTTGGTGTATTGGTGGGGATTTTAATGTGACAAGATTTTCCAGCGAAAGATTAGGGGGGAACGACAAAATCAAGCTATGGTGGATTTCTCGAACTTCATTTTTGAGTTAGATTTGATGGATATACCTCTAATAGGAGGTGAATATACTTGGTCTAATAATCGAACTTGGTCAAGACTGGACAGATTCCTCATTTCTCTCTCGTGGGACCTACAATATCCAGACTTAAGTCAGAAAAGGCTCCTGAGGACATGCTCTGATCACTTCCCTATCATGTTAGACTATGGTGGCATTCAAGGGGGGTAGAAGGCCGTTCAAGTTTGAGAATATGTGGTTAAAAACGGATGGGTTTGTGGACTTGATTAGACAATGGTGGAATTCATACTTTTTTGAGGGCAACCCGAGCAATGTATTGGCTAGAAAGTTAAAAGTTTTGAAGAAGAATTTGAAGACATGGAATGAACAGGTATTTGGTGATGTAACTTTACAAAAGAAGAGCTTATTTCAAGAATTACAAAACTTGGAGGGTGTAGGAGATGAGAACAAACAAAAAGATAAAGTAGTTTCTGAACTTGAACGTTTGATCCTAATGGAGGAGATCTGGTGGAGGCAAAAGTCAAGGACTTTATAGCTTCGGGAGGGGGATAAAAGCACAAAGTTTTTTCACCAAGTTGCTAATGCATGTAGGAGGTTTAATTCCATTGAGTCCCTGAACATAGATGGTGGTGCATTCTCAGATCAGGTTGTGATAAAGGAGCATGTCGCTGGCCATTTCAAACATTTGTTGTCGGAAACTCATGCCTGGAGGCCTATCGTGGATGGTTTAGCCTTTGAGGCCATTGATCAAAATAGTTCGGCTTTGTTGGAGAGACCTTTTGAAGAGGAAGAGGTACAACAAGCAATCAGGAAAATGAATAAAGATAAAGCTCTAGGTCCGGATGGTTTCACTATGGCTTTTTTCCAGACTTGTTGGGAAGTGGTGAGGGAGGATGTAATGCTGGTTTTTCAGGAACTTTTCACTTATGGCAAATTTGAGAAAAACTTGAGTGCTACTTTTATTGCTCTAGTCCCTAAAAAGACTGGTGCAATAGAGGTACAAGATTACAGGCCGATTAGTCTTGTGGGCAGTGTGTATAAGATGCTTTCAAAAGTCCTTGCTAATAGGATGAGCTCGGTCATGACGAATATCATTTCTAAGTCACAAAATGCCTTTGTGAGAGGGAGCAAATTTTGGACTTGATCCTCATAGCTAATGAATGCTTGGATAGCAGGATCAAGTCGGTAGCTCGAGGTATAGGCAAATTAGATATGGAGAAGACATATGATCATGTTAATTGGGATTTCCTGATATATATGCTGGGGAGATGTTTAATAGTTCGAGGGGACTACATCAAGGTGATCCATTATCACCCCTCTTGTTTGTTCTAGTAATGGAGGCACTAAGTAGAATGGTGTCGCCTGCAGTAGAGGGAGGTTTTTTCTCTGGCTTCTCAGTAGAAGATATCCACGGCTCTACCAATATTTCTCACATTTTGTTTGCAGATGACACCTTGCTATTTTGTGAGGCAAATGCAGGGCATATTCAATCTTTGAAGGCCATCTTACTTTGTTTCAAAGCGGTATCTGGATTGAAGATTAATTTTGCTAAGACGGAGATGGTCGTGGTTGGTGATGTAAACAATATTAGAGGGTTGGCTGACATCTTGGGTTGTGTGGTTTCTTCATTGCCATTGAAGTACCTTGGACTTCTGTTGGGGGCTTCCTTCAAAGCTAAGACAATTTGGGAGGTGGTGCTGGAAAAATTTGAGCGGAGGCTGGCCGGGTGGAAAATGTTGTATTTATCTAAAGGGAGGCGAATCACTCTTATCAAGAGTAATTATCCGCCTTCTCACATACTATTTATCTTTATTTCCTCTCCCCGCTAGCATTGCAAATAGAATGGATAAAATTCATCGTGATTTTTTATGGAGTGGGGCTATGGAAGTATATACAAAAAGGTTGGTGCTCCTTTACTAGTAATACTCGGTTGTGTTTGGGGGATGGTAGTAGGATCAGTTTTTGGAAGGATATGTGGGTGGGAGACACGGCCTTGAAGGATATGTTTATCCCACGATCTTTAGTATTGCAAGGGAGAAGGAAGCTATGGTGGCCGATTTACGAGTAATCAATCAAGGTTTACAGGAGTGGAATATTAGCCTTACTTGGGATGCACATGATTGGGAAGTGACTGTTTAGTGGAGTTTCTGAACTTGCTGTATAACACTCCTATTGTGGCCACAACTGAAGATTCGCTAGAATGGAGACCCTCTAGGAAAGGGAAGTTCTCGGTACGCTCCTTCTATGACTCTATTACCATGCAACAAAAGCACAATTTCTCTTGGAAGAACATATGGAGTAAAGCACCAACCAAAGCCGCATTCTTTGTCTGGACAACAGCTCTAGGGAAGATTATGACCATCGATAATCTTAGACGACGTGGCCTTATAATCACAGATTGGTGCTGTTTGTGCAGAAATAGTGGTGAAACGGCGGACCATCTACTTTTACATTGTGATTTTACTCGAGATATTTGGAATTACTTCTTCAGCAGAATGTGAATAGCTTGGGTAATGCCAGGTAGGGTGGTGGAACTGTTAGCAAGCTGGAGAGGGATCACTGGGACACCACAGATTGCGGCCATGTGGAAGATGGCTAGCATATGTATTTTTTGGTGTATTTGGTGTGAAAGAAACGAGAGGTTTTTTGAGGATCATAAGCACTCATTGGAAGAGTTTAGGAGTTTTAGACTTTGTTTTTGTGGGTCATTGCTCTAGATTTGAATGGCCTCAGCTTCCATGATTTCCTTATAACTGTTTCTAGTTCTTAAATAGGTGTATTCACATGTATACTTTCAGTGTACGCGGGCTATGCCTATCTTTTTATTAATGAAATAATTTATTACTTATAAAAAAAAAAACTAATTTAACAAGAAAGCATATAGTCATTATTAGATCCCATGAGATCACCCAAATCATTCGAACATAGATAGTGTTTAGGTACATACAACCAGCAAGAACTTTTGGATCTCCGCCTAGAGGGTAAAACTCCAACCCAGCAGACAAGACAAATTCTTTGAAATTTGAATGAGTTGCTAGTCTAACACGATGGCCATAGTCCTGCATGTAGAATATCCTCATAAATAAAAAGAAACTGCTGATTGTAATATCTTCAATGGCCTACCTATGTACAAATGTAATTTTAAGTGCATAGATAAATACACACATATAAATCTCATATCAAAATTTAATTCACATTATCTTGGTATGTTTGATAATCGATAGGCAGAAATCAATATTAAAATCCTCCTAAAATAAGTTGGTCTCATCTAACCAAACATAAGGGTCTGTATATAAAATAGTTGCAGACCCATGCGATACAAGGGACATTGTTAAGTTTTTAATTCTATTCTATTTTTTATTTTGTTTATAATTTGATTGTGTGAAGTTGTTTAAACATGATCTTCTTCCATTACTAATTTTAATGAGTAAAGGGTAGAAATAATAATGAAGAAATCAATAAATGACAGGAAGTGCAAGAGACGGGTAATAAAGTGGCAGTAAAGGGCAGAAGCAATAATGAGTAAAGCGATAACTGATGAGAAGTGCAAGAGACAAGAAGTACAAGGGACAGGTAATGAAGTGGTAATAAATGGTCTGTAACATTGGCAAGAAGATAAAGGGTTATAATATGACAGTTCAATTTTACTCTTACAAATTATTTTATTTTAATTTAAATGATAAAAAATGACATGGCTTAATAGGAGAAGAGTTTTGTGCTACAGAAATTATATAGTATATAGATTACGTATTGGTAATACTAACAAATTCTTCTCAGATTAAAATATCATTAAGAGCAATCCAACTTTAACATGAGCAAGAAAAACAGAAGAAAGAATGAAAAAATTGTAGAGAGATGATCACGTATAGCATGAAAATTTGTAGATGAGCAAGAATATAGCTGCCAAATGTAGGACAAAGCAGAAAGGTAGGAAACTTGGCAAGGGGCAACTAGCATTTTTATATCTTGCCTACCAATCCCTTTGAAAAAAGTGGGGTCCACCATGAAAAAGTTCATTTTTTCATGTAGGTCCCAGATTTTCTCTACTTTTTTCAATAGAAGTGCGTGGGGACTTACACAGTCTAGGACTGTATAAATCATTTCCCAATATTCATATCCTAGAGGTGGTTTCACTTGTGGCCATGGGAATGGAGACAAGATCCTTGAGATCGCCAACCGTTACATACAAGGCATAAATGTGAGTTGATCACCCAAGATATCAAAGGAAAAAGGTTTATAATATGTGTGCAGATGCCTAAATGCATTTAAGAATGTTTTCAAAGGTAAAACCAGATTCAAAATCTATTTATCTATTGAGTAATTCACTCATTTTTGATTTTGTGTTTTAAATGTCCCAGGAATGATGATAAGTCCACAAGCTAGAACTGGTGATGGAGACCAGAACTTAGCCAAGCTTTAGTGAGTGTTCAACACATAGTACTTGATTACAGTTACGTTAACATGATGAGTTAGAGGAATCATGTTAGTTTTAGCTTATATGAGTTTCTATTATCTACTGGTTTAATAATTTTCAGTTTTGTTGAGGAATTATCGTTTATGATGTGGCACTCCTAACCCTATAGGAAGGGGTGTTACATAGTCTATCGTAAGTTAGCCTTAGAAAAACCATTAAAGATAACACAAACAACCACATTTCTTTTTTTGATAGTATTAACAGCCACTTTTCGATGTGACTAGAGTGTTGGTCTTCTGAGATGCATGAAATATAGTTATAAGCTAATACATTATTTTTTCAAAATAAGAAAAATAATGCTTGTGCATGATTTATGATACTGCAACAACATTTACTCAACATGAAATTTCGCATTTTAGGTCCTAAACATGTTGACTATGCAAAATCCTAATATAGGAACGTTGTCAATTTGTGGACAGATAATAAAATCTCTGTTTTCTACAAATCTCAGCTTTGTTCACAACATTAAGAAGCATGCAACAGGTCAAATCATTGATTAAAAAGTGATAAAACATAAAATCAAGAAATTTGACCAAAATCATCTTATATAAAGGAGAAATCAACCTAATCCTATTTGCTCAAAGATTTTTTGATGGCCAAACAGCACCCTTGAAACATTCTCCTTCATTCTAATACTATTCTAAATCAAATTCTAGAATCATGCAATCACACAGCACCATAAAAGTGAAACTTCGTACTTTCCTAGTAGGATTTTAGTGAGAGCCCTAGGAAAACACCAAGAGAAGCTGGATACAGAATTATTGATGGAGATTGGTGTTAAACATTGCATCTTAAATTAGTTTTGATGATAAAACCATTCAAAAAGGGTGTAGAAATCCATTAGAAGGTTATTTGATATCTTAACTTGAATGTTCATTAAAGAACTTGAAGAAAAAAAAAAAAAAAATCACCAAATCACCAAAGAGAGGCCTGCAGCCCAGGTTTATGTTAAGGCGGGAAAAAGAGAATATTCGAGTTTTGGGGGCTGCAAAAGAGCAGAAACAAGGGGAGATTATAATTAGGGTTGTAACCACTCCGATTTTTGGACAAATTTTGAAACCGAACCAATATACACCGGTTTTGAAAATTTAAGAATCAATACAGACTGATTCATCACAGAAACCGAAATTTTCAGTTTTCCAGTTTCGGTCTGGTTTTTCCAGTTTATTGTTTACACGTGTAGTACTACAGAAGTTGAGACTTAGATCCGGTTCCTCTAACATTTGTTCTACATAAGTTTACCGTTTACACGTGTGGCACTACATAAAATTTAATGTCATATTAATTTTATGTTATAAGATTAAAATTTATACGTTACATCAAATGTGTATTAAAAATTATAAGATTAATTTTATATTATATCAAATGTTATATTAATTTTATGTTATAAGATTAATAAACATGAATAATAAGATTTCACGTTATATTATTTAGCAATTTAGTATATAATATATATAATATAAAAAATTAATATAACATATATATACAGGTCTGATTTGGTTCATTTTCAAAATATGAAAATGGGTTTCGACCGGTTTCGGTTCTTAATAACAGGTACTAGACCAGTACGGTTCGGTCGGTTCAACCTTTTTTGTTTTTTGTTTTTTTACACCCCTAATTATAATTGAGTTGAATAATGAGGTTTAAGCTCCTTTTTATAAGAAAATACTTGAGTTTTCTTGGGCTATAGAAAGGCCAACGAAAATAGGGTTTTCAACTACTGTCTACTTATACAACTTAGTTTCCTAAAAAGAAAAACTTGGATAAGCTCCTAGAATCTCTCCTAGAACTGGTAGCAAGTTATAAAAGGAAAGAAGTACCAGATTCATGGGTTTATTTTCCAAGCTGGAAGCAGAATAGGAATCCTACTTTTTTTAGAAATTGATTCCCTTTGTGATGAACTTTGAAACAACTCCTAACCCTTTTGACAGCAGGTTTTAGAAAGATGTGTCCTAAATTATAGGCTTTTTTCATAAGTGAAATAAATTTTTATTAAATCAAGTAATAAGGCGTAGCCCAAGTATACAAGGTGTATACAAGAGAGAACACCTACTTACAAAGTTAGGAGCTAGAAAAGGATACAAGAAAATCATGAAAACTAGACCCATTAAAACAATAGCTGAGGCCCAAAGAACTGAAGTAGAGAAAAGGAAACATCTAAGCTCTTCCGACAAGCTTTCCAAGTCTTCAAAACTCCGGTCATTCCTTTCAAGCCAAATACACCATATGAGACACACAGGAAACATCTTCCATGCAGACACAATATGGGGGTTATCTTGGAAACCTATCCAACAAAGCCAAAAGATCCACCATCCGCCGAGGCATCGCCCATGCAATTCCAATCCTATTAAAAACATCATCCCATAAAACCCTTGCCAACTCACAATGAATTACTAAATGTTCCATGGATTCACCACACTTTACACATATAGCACCAATCCGAAACAATGAGTCCACGCTTTCTCATATTGTCCACAATTAGACTTTTCCCATGGGATGCTGTCCAACGAAAGAAAGCAACCTTGAGAGGTACCTTACTCCTCCAAATGCACTCCAAGGAAAGGAGGTATAGGTTTGACTTGACATAACCAAGTACAAGAATCAGACTGCAAACTTCTTGTTCCCATAATGAATCCAAAGCAACCTATCCACCTATCCACCTCACCACCAACAATGCTCAAAGCATACAACAACTTGAAAATTCGGAAATATCACCCAATTCCCAATCTTGGGAAGCTCTAAAGAAACACACATTCCATTATAAAGATTCACTAGACTGTCCAGATAATCCGCCACCGAAAACAAAAGATCATAAGCAATCCTGAAAAGGGTAGGAAATGCAATCTTGAGGGCTGTATCACCATACCAAATGGCATGCCAAAAGTGACCCGAGATCCCTCACTAATCACAAAACCCCACAGCCCCAAAACTGACCCGAGATCCCTCACTAATCACAAAACCCCCACAGCCCCACACCATGCACACCTCTCACATCATTAGAGCACCAACTCCCCCCCTCCCCCCCCCCCCCCCCCCCCCCCCCCCCCCCCCCCTCTCCCAAAACACCACCAATCACTCCCATATTTGGCATCAATGATGATCCTCCAAAATGATTCCCCTTCCTAAGAATACAGCCATAACCATCTGCCTTTTTTATAGGAAAAAATTATTAAACCAAGTAATTAGGTATAGCCCAAGTGCACAGGGAGTACACAAGAGAGAACACCTAATTACAAGCTCGGAACTAGAAACAAAAACAATGAAATCATGAAAACAAGCCCCATCAAGTACAATAGCAGATGTCCAAAGTAATTATGCATGAAAGGAAAAATCTCTAACCTCTCCCAACAAGCATTTTCTATCTTCAAAACCATGATTGTTCCTCTCAAGCCAAATACACCACATAAGACATACGGGAACCATCTTCCCAACAGCAGCAATTTGGTGATTACCCTGGATACCTCTCCAACAAGCCAGAAAATCCACCACCCTCCTAGGCATTACCCAAGCAATACCAATCCAATTAAAGATCTCATCCCATAGAACCTTTGCCACCTCGCAATGGAGAAGTAAGTGGTCCATGGGTTCTCCTTTCCTTTTACACATTAAGCACCAATCCATAATGATGCCGCTTTCTCAAATTATCCGTCGTCAATACTTTCCTAAGAGAAGCTAGCCAACCCAGAAAAGCAACCTTGAGAAGCACCTTGCTCCTCCAAATGCACTTCCAAGGAAAGTGGCGACACATAGCCTTATACAAGGATCTAACCGAAAAATTATTGTTCCAGGGATGAATCCATAGCAACCTATCCTCTTTGCCACTATCAATATTCGAATCATGCAACATGCTGAAAAAATCAGAGATATCACCCACCTCCCAATAAATCTCATGTTCTACTGTAAAGAGCCAATAGAGTTGTCCATATAATCCACCACAGAAGCATCCTGATCAACACGCAATTCTAAAAAGAAGGGAAAGCATTCTTAAGAGTTGTATCCCCACACCAAATATCATGCCAAAATCTAATCTGAGATCCTCCACCCACCACAAATCTAAAATTACTAACAAAATCCTCCCATTCTTTCCAAATAGATTTCCACAATCCCACACCATACATGCCTCTCACTTCATTTGAACGCCACCCTCCCCAAATGCTCCCATATTCGGCATCAATGACAATCCTCCAAAGGGCATCCCCCTCCTATGATACCGCCATAACCATTTCCCTAGGAGTGCCTTATTAAAAATTCTTAGCTTTCGAACCCCTAAATCTACACTTGAAATTGGGGTACAAATCTTATCCCAGCTAACAAAATATCTTCCCAATCCCCTACAAGCAAAGGAAATAACAATAGAAAATACGTAGGAAGGTGATTCTTCCCCCTTTAGACAAATATATATTTTTCCATTCTATCAAGCTCCTCTCTATCTTTTCAATAACACCATCCCAAACCGGCTTTAACTTATGAGGGGCCCCCAAGAAGGGGACCAAAATATATAAGAAGGGTCTTATTAGAAATCCTCATCTTTCAGACCTCCAACCATCTACTTGAAATCAGGGCTCAAACATTTTCCCAACTAATCAGGTGGAACTTGTTCTACACTCGAATTCATACCCACAAGAATGCACAAAAAATCTTCTCAATTCAATTAGCCACACCTACAGGCAAGGGAAATAATGAAGAAAATACGTAGAAAGGATAGACAAAACCCGAATTCCTCCCCACAAGAATGCATGAAAAATCTTCTCAATTCAATTAGCTACGCTTGTAGGCGAGGGAAATAATGAAAAAAATACGTAGGAATGTTAGACAAGGTACTCTTAATTAAGGTGATTCTTCCCCCTTTGACAAGTAAATCCTTTCCAAACTGCCAACCTCCTCTCTTATCTTATCTATGATACCATCCCAAATCGCCTTTGACTTATAAGCAGTCCTCAAAGGAAGACCAAGGTATTTCATGGGCAGAAATGGCACCTTGCATCCCAAAAGACTAGCCAAGTCTCTTACATTATGCACAAAACCCACTGGGACCAACTTGGACTTCACGAGGTTCACCTAAATTATAGGCACAAAACCCCCTTTAAATTATAGGCTTAGTCCGTAAAGATAAGGGTTGGCAGATCTGATCATTCAGGATGAAACCTTATCCAACAAGGATTCTAATTTTCTTATATTCTTCTTTTCCTATTAGAAAATGGATCGGGCCTTCTTACAACTTAATTTTAGGTCCTAAGCAACTTTTCTAACAACAACTTAAGGCCACCCATAAGATCGACTTACGAAAGTAAAATAAAAAATAAGCACCTAAAAACTAAATAAATTCCATGTTTACCCCTTATAAAAAAAATGTTTACCCCTTAATAAGGTCTTGGGTGTGACAACACAATTTCACCTCATGTATAAATTTTTTGAGCATTGATTACATAAAGAGGATGGGAATACAAGAAATTCATAAAGATCAAACCTACACAGCTTAGGGTCCACTGGGTAGCACTTTTCAAAACACGTTCCCATGAAAAGTAGTACCAAACTCCCTAAAAGCAGTTTCCAAATACTGTTTTAAAAAAGTGCATTTCCAAAACACCTACCAACCCCTCCCAAACAAAGATACCCCAAAGCATCAAAACTCTTACTAGGCAGAGCATTATAGTTTATACCACTTTTGAAGCTGACACATAATCAAATGTCTCAATTAAAAGACATAAAGGTGAAAAGCTTGAAAGATTATTCACACATAAACTCAGAATAAAAGGTAAATAATCTTGTGATGATTAGAAATGTCTCGAAACCTGCAAACGTTTGCCAATTGCAACAAATGGCTGAACATCCCCACGTGTGCCAACAATAAGCATTACTATTTGCAGTGGTGGTATGTACTGAAGCTCTGTTGCATCTAGAGTCTCATCATATACAGTATCATTGTAAGCACCAACAGATCCAGCACCAAGAGCTTGTGATTCAACATCTGCTGGGACTTCAAATTCTACCGTTCCATCATCTTTTACAGTAGCCATTCTGGTCAACAGTTTTAGCTGCAAAGTTTGAAAATTACATAAAAATATGAATTATCCTTTTTTTTTTTTTTTTATGTCGGGGAACCTATCCAAGGCAGGGCCCTTCAGACCCACCCCTGTAGAGTAAACCCGGTCCCGTGCACCCCACCCTCGGAAGTTTCCCTACATGGAACTAGTTAAATCACTGATTTTTCACCAGGACGTGTGGTCCCAAATGATTGTTTGCACCCATGAAGCGTTGAACCTTGGACTTTGATGGGAGTGATACCCTAAAACCAAGGCCTTCGCCACTTGGGCCAATCCCTTGGGGTTTAAATAAAAATATGCATTATCTGTAACCATAAATCAAGCAACCTGATATAAAGTTCACCTTCTGCTGGTCAGATATTTTGTCATCAAAGATTTGAGCTGCCTCTTCAGCATATATGTTGTTATGTCTTTGCCTCTCAGTTTTTGATCTTTCCAACTTAATCGGACCTGAAGATTCCAATTTGTCAACGTTAGATATCTCAAACGGATATGTGTCTACTTCAGAAACATTCCTGCTACCCCTGAACAAAGAAACCCAGATACATCATAATATGTAACTATACATGCACTAGAATTAAGTGAAAATTGCCAAATAGATCCTCCTGTTTCTTCAGTTTTGAACCTAAAGGCCTACCCCATTCCGTCAAGTCATTTACCATTTGAGCCAAGGTGCAGAGTTGAACCAAACAAATACATACCATGTACAATATATAGCAAAATGACCAAATCAACAAAGGAGCTCAAATCTCACTAGCAAAAAATTGCCAAAAACCAACTAGTCCAAGTTAATATATATATATATAAACAAAACGACACAAAACGTTTTTTTCCTCGTCTATATTATCATATGAAAAAGGCATTTAGCTATAATTTGCTCCCATTTATCATTTTATGTGAAAAAATTAAACATGTTTTTTTTTTATACGTAAAAGTTAAACATGCTAAATCAGTAAAATAAATCGTCTCATTGCTGTAACGACCCAAGGTAGTACTAGTCACATCTATGCTTATCTCCAAAAAGATTGGTCAATATTGCAACCGATTGCAAATTTCACTTGAAAGAAACCATGCTTATAAAGGATGTGAAAGCCCGGATGGAAAATGGCCCCTAGGCCCAAATGGCTTTCTATGGCTTATTTTGGGCATGTTAGTACGAAATGAAGAAGATGTTATGAATGTGTTCCATTAGTTTCATTCAAGCTGAAGGCAACCTTCAAAAAGATCCTTCAAGCAACATTCATTGCACTTATTCCTAAGAAATTAGGGGTTTGGTGGAGGGTGGTAGATCTACTTGCTAGTTGGAGAGGCCTTCAGGGACTAGGGCCCGTCCATTGCACTTATTCCACCCGGTACCATGCAGCCCATCCATGAGTCCCACTAGGCCCGCATGGTACCTGGAGGGCGGGATGGGTGGATAAATTTTTTTAACAAAGCAGGGTGGGATGCGGATGGGATATCCACCTAGCCCACCAAAATATAAAAAACCCCTAATTTATAACCCTAGTCTTCATGTCCTCTTTCTTCTTCTTCTTCTTCATCTTCTCCTTGTGTTGCAAACAGTGCGTAGATCGTCGGCAAGTCTGACCCAGGGTTCTCTAGTCGCGAACCAAAGACCCACGGCCGCACGACATTCTCTAGTCCCAAATTGATTTTGGTTCAATTTGTTTGATTTTGGTTGGTGGATTTATGTGTTATTTTGTTTGGTTCAATTTTTGTTGGATGATTTGTTATTATTTGGTTTAGTTTGGACCTGGAAGGTGCGGCGGAGGAAATTGTTTTAGGTGGTTTTGTTGTCGTTGGGAACGTAGGAGCGGCTGATTCCCAACCCCCCATCCATCCACCCGTATGATGGGGACGAATGGCCTTTCTGAAGGGTTGGGGGCGGGGGCAAGGTGGCATATGCCCACCCCCGCCTAAGCGGGGCCGAGGGCAGAGAAGGCTACAATCCACCCATATAGGGCGGGTGACAACCTTACTTCAGGGTAATCACCAAATTGCTAAAGTACGGAATACGATTCTCTTATGTCTCATGTGATATATTTGGCTAGAAAGGAACGGTTGGAGTCTTGAAGATCGACAACACTCATTGGATGATCTCAAATGTTTCTTCTTCCATACTTTATTTTTGTGGGCTTCTATGATTGTCCTCAATGGGACTGGTTCCCATGATTTTCTTGTCTATAGTTCTAGTTCCTATCTTGTAACTAGGTGTTATCCATGTATAATTCATGTGTCTTATAAAAAAATGTATAATTCCTTTGTACTTGGACTTCGCCTATTTACTTGATCAATCAAATCTTATTCTACTAATAAAAAAAAGAACTAGGGTTTTGGTATATCAAAACTTTCGGCCTAGTTTTGAGATAATAGAATGGGCATAGTTTTGAGAATTGTGAGAAGTCTATGCTGGACTTCAAGTAGCTCTTTCTTAACACCCTCTTTTCAAAATAGATCAAAGTTTTGTATGAATGGCCGAATCCGTTGGCCTTTGAGTGATCTGTATATTATATAGAAACTTTACAAGAGAACTATACATGGGAAGAAACTAATTGCCGAGTGATCCTAGCATTCTAGCCTTATATGAAAACTATATATTCTGTCAATATGCTAACTGTACAAGCCTAAGTAAAGGAAGTAAAGATAAAATAAGGAAAGAAGAATAGGAGGAAAGAAGATTGATTATGGACAGCAAATGACAGCCCCCCTCAAATTGATACGGGTTGATCAACAAGCATCAATTTGCTACTTAAGAAGCAATGTCGATGGCGAGTGAGAGCTTTAGTGAAGATATCAGCAATTTGTAATTCAGTGGAAACATGTGGAAGAGTGATAACATGAGCTTCAAATGCACGGATAGAGTGACAGTCGACTTCAATATGCTTCGTGCGCTCATGATAGACAGGATTGGCCGTGATCTGAATAGCACTCGTATTATCAACATGTAGAGGTGTAGGATCGGTCTCAGAAAAATCTAGCTCAGCAAGTAAACCTCGAAGCCAAATAATTTCGGAACAAGCAAGAGACATTGCCTGATACTCAGATTCTGTAGATGACTTAGAGACTCTGTCTTGCTTCTTACTCTTCTAGGAGATCAATGCATCACCTAAGAACACACACCAACTAGTAATGGATCGACGTGTATCAGCACAATCGGCCCAATCAGCGTTGCTATAAGCAGTAAGGCGAGGAGAATTGCCTATAGGAAAGAATAAGCCACGGGGAGAAGTGCCCTGAACATAGCGTGTGATCCTACGGACAGCAGCCAAATGAAGATGACGAGGGGTTTGAAGAAACTGGCTGACTTGCTGTACTGCAAAGGAAATGTCTGGTCTAGTAATGGTGAGATAGAGCAGACTACCCACCAACTTCCGGTATAAACTGGGATCAGCAAGTAAATCACCCTCCTCTTTGTGAAGCTTGACATTCAGTTCCATGGGAGTATCAACAAAGGTGGCCTCCTGTAGGCCAGTTGTAGCCACCAGGTCACTAGCATACTTATGTTGATTGAGTGAAATACCAGATGGACTACGATGCACCTCGAGACCGAGAAAATATGTGAGAGACCCAAGATCTTTCATATGAAAGGACTCAGAGAGATGAGTCTTGAGCTATCCAAGTAAAACAGAATCGGAACCAGCAATCACAATATCATCAACATAAACCAAAAGAACAACAATACCCAAGTCTGATTTCCGAAGAAACAAGGAAGTGTCATACTTGCTCTACTTGAATGAGAATTGTAATAAAGTGGTTCGAAATTTATCAAACCAGGCCTTTGGAGCTTGTTTGAGACCATAAAGGGAGCGACGAAACTTACACACATGCGAAGTCGAAGAAGAAAACAATCCCGGGGGTGGCTTCATATAAATACACTCATTAAGATCCCCGTGAAGAAAAGCATTCTTGACATTCATCTGATGTAGTGGCCAATCATTGGAAGCAGCAAGAGCTAGAATCGTACGAATAATAGTCATCTTAGCCACAGGAGCAAAGGTCTCTTCATAATTGACACCATATTCCTGATTATTCTCAAGTGCAACAAGCCGAGCTTTGTAACGATGCAAACTTCCATCAGATCGAACCTTGACTGAGTAAACCCATTTGCAACCCAGAGGAACAATTGTTGGAGGACATGACTCAATGTCCCAGGTATGATTGGCCTCTAGAGCGGCAATTTCTTCCTGCATAGCTTGTTGCCAATAGTCATGCTTGGCAGCTTGTGAGTAGCATGTGGGAATATCAAAATTGGACAATGCAGTAGTAAGAGCTGAAATAGAGGGGCCAGAAGAAAACCCATACCTATCCGGAGGTACAGACACACGAGGAGAGCAACGTACCAAGGGCTCTGGAGGTGCTGCAACTGACTGGTTCTGGAGCATGGTAGGATCAGATATCGGGTGAGCCACGGGAAGAGACTGTGGGCGGGTGCGTCTCGTATACACAATACCTGGTTTAAAGTGAGAACTGACTTGATGAAGATCTGAGAACTGCTGCTCAAAGGAAGAGAGGACCACAGTAGAAAGAGAGGACACAAGAAAGAAATGTTGTTTTTCAAAGAAAATAACATTCCTAGAAATGCGTGTGCGATGTAAAGTAGGATCATAGCAAACAAATCCCTTTTGACACACATTATATCCCAAGAATGCACATCTAACAGATTGAGCAGATAATTTATGTCGCTCATGAGGAGGTAAATGAACAAAGTATACATAACCAAAGGTACGGAGATTATCATAACTAGGTTGCTTACCAAATAAGCGGAAATAGGGAAAATCCATGTGTAAGACTTGGGAAGGTAAACGATTAATCAAATGAGTAGCAGTTTTCAGAGCCTCGACCAAGAACATGGATGGAACAGAGGATTCTAACAAGAGAGTACGTACCACGTCAAAAAGATGGCGATTTTTGCGTTTAGCTACTCCATTCTGTTGGGGAGTAGCAGGACATGAACGTTGATGAAAAATTCCTTTAGAAGCCAAGAATGCCTAAAACTTAGTAGATAAATATTCACCACCAGAATCTGTGAGTAATGTCTTAATAGTCGCAGAAAATTGATTGTCAACATACGCTAAAAATGCAGTGAAAGTGCGAAAAACCTCAAACTTAGAACGAAGAAAATAAACCCAAGTAAATCTGCTATGATCATCAATGAAAGTCACATAGTATTTAAATTTTTCATGTGAACTAACCAGGGAAGGTCCCCAAACATCACTATGGATGAGATCAAAATAGTGAGAAGCTCTACCAGCATGCAAAGGAAATGGAAGAGTTTTGATTTTACCAAGTTTACAAGAATCACACTCAAGAGATAAAAAAGAACGTTCTTTATTATCAAGAAAACTAGAGTGCAATACATGAGATAAGATCTGAGTATTGGGATGGCCTAAACAACGATGCCACACCATACTCAGATCAGGAACATTATTACAAGCAAAAGACTTAATAGAAGAAACTGGAGAAAGTGCTAGAACAGGTAAAAATAGTGGAAACAAACGCCCCACTTTAGGTCCCTTCGCGATCGACTCCCCCGTTACCTGGTCCTGCACAACACAACCATTACCAGAAAAATTAACAGCACAATTGTTATCAACTAATTGACCAATAGAAATAAGATTCGTGGAAAGCTGAGGAGCAAGAAACACATCAGTAAATTTAGAAGAGGCATCTCCGACAGCAGCTATTGGCAAAGAACTGCCATTGGCAGTCTGAATGGTAGATCGACCAGCATAGGGCCGAACATGACACAGAGTGGTAGGCATATTCGTCATGTGATTAGAAGCCCCCGAGTCTACGTACCACAATTTAGTAGAATTTTTACCTTGAAACCCCATTGCAGATAATGCCGAAATTAGCATCTGTTGCACCATTTCTGGTGTGCAGTAATTTGCTTCAAGAGGTGCAAGATCAGAAGAAGCACCTGAGGAAGAGCCATGTGCTACAGAAGTTGCTGCAGGAGGAACAATAACAAAAGTCTGAAATGTGTGGGCCTGACAATTCTAGGGGCGGATACGACATTCTTTGATAATGTGACCCTTCTTCTTGCAATAAGAACAATATTTCTTAGGACAATTGGCAGCAATATGCCCATATTCTTTGCAGCAGAAACACTGCAAATTTTTAGAATTCATAGGTGACCATCGTCCTTGGGCAGCATAAGCCACAGTCGTCGTCCCGGAACTGCCATGAGATTGCTCCAGAATAGCTTGAGTACTAAGACGTTCTTTGCGAAGTAACTCACCAAAACAAATATCAAGAGAGGGAACAGGAGATCTGTTCAGTAGAGAAGAGCGAACAGATTCATATTCCGGGCGTAGTTTCATAAGAAACTGATCACGCCGGCTAGTCTCGTGAAGAGTCTGAATAGTCGAAAGAGCGGCAACAGGAACATCCGCTGTAACCAAATCAGTATATTCATACCAAAGAGTCAGAAATGCCGAGTAGTAGTCTTGGATGGAAAGGCTCCCGTGTTGAAACATGGCAATCGCATGTTCTAACTGAAAGCGACGAGCATCATTAGCTTGATGATAAACCTTCTTGAAGTAATTCCACATAGATTGAGCAGAGCGATGAGCCCGCAAGTTGGTAACAATATGTGGCTCCACCAAACCAAGAAGCCAAGACATAATCCGAGCATCAAGGACAACGCATGAAGGAGAAGTCCCGAGATCTTTAGATTTATCAGTATTGGATGTTTGGGCGATATCCGTGCCATCAATATGACCCCAAAGATCTTTTCCGTTAAGGAAAAGTTCAAACTAAAATGCCCAAATAGAGTAATTTGTGCCCGTAAACTTGACACACGTGGCGAGTCCATCACAAATAAATTTCGAGACAAAGTAAATCAACAAAAAAATTCAAAACAGTCCAAAATAAAATGAGATAAGGACCTTTGACTTGTCTGTGAGAGGAAGCAGGGGGCACGAGTGATAAACTGAGAGCCAAATGAGTCATTGTTCAGCAAGAGAAACCGAGAGCCACACATAGAAGCCGAGGAAGGTGCTGCGATAACCACCAAGACAAAGAAAAAAATGCCAAAATTACCACCAGAGGCAAGCTGCAATAATCATGAAGGCACAGAAGTGCCAAGATGCCCACCAGAAACAAGGTGCGAGAGGCACGGAGATGCAAAAATACCGAAATACCAGCCAGAAGGATGCTGCGACAATCATGAAGGCACAGAAGTGCCGTAAACACCCAGACCAAGAAGCACAATTCCAAGAAGATGAGAACTGCAAGTCAGACTCACCAAAAACAACCCAAACGAAGCTGAAAAAAAAAAACAGAACACCCAGACGAAGCCAAAAAATCCCACGAGATGCTGCTGCGACAGCAGAACTAGACCTGCCAAAAGTCTCTGAAATCGAGAAGAAGGAAAAAAAAAATCGAAGGAAACAAAGAGCTTAGTAGG
The DNA here is from genome assembly GCF_004785595.1 of Juglans microcarpa x Juglans regia. Lineage (NCBI taxonomy): Eukaryota > Viridiplantae > Streptophyta > Magnoliopsida > Fagales > Juglandaceae > Juglans > Juglans microcarpa x Juglans regia. The sequence goes on along the minus strand of NC_054597.1, from coordinate 10,754,961 downwards.
CGGCTCTTGATACCATGTCAAAATAGATCAAAGTTTTGTATGAATGGCCGAATCCGTTGGCCTTTGAGTGATCTGTATATTATATAGAAACTTTACAAGAGAACTATACATGGGAAGAAACTAATTGCCGAGTGATCCTAGCATTCTAGCCTTATATGGAAACTATATATTCTGTCAATATGCTAATTGTACAAGCCTAAGTAAAGGAAGTAAAGATAAAATAAGGAAAGAAGATTGATTATGGACAGCAAAGCTGTCCATTGACACCTCTCCCAATGGTTGATGGTCCACCATTGTTCTAGTTTTATCTCTAGTTTTCAGAACTTTCTTCATCTTTATATGTTTTCTTATTAGGTATATATATCTAAGAAAAAAAAAAAAAAACAAAAACTCAAATACTACCCATGTTTTTCGATAAAATCTTGTCTTAATTATATAAAAAAATAGAACTTCTTGCAATCATTTATAAAGTCCATTTACACCTACAAAGAACCAATGTGGGACTTGGCACTCATGAAAATCTATCATAACTCACCCACCCTATGCAGAGCTTGACTAATCTGAGCTGTATAGCATTTCAATAAGTTTAGTGGGCCTTATGGGGTTGGTTGTGGAGAAACATCATAAAAGAACTCTGGGGGGATGTCTCCAGTTCTTTTTTTATAAGTAAACGATTATATTGATATGAATAGGCACAGCCCAAGTACACAAGATGGTATATAAAAGGACACACCTATTTAGAGAGAAGTAATAGAAACAAGAAAATATGAAAATCGAGGCCACGACAAGCTACAGCTATGGCCCAAAGAAAAAGAGTGCTAACAAAAAATAATCTAAGTTCTTCTAGTGAGTGCTCCTTGTCTTCAAATGTCCGGTCATTTTGCTTCTTCCATAGACACCACATGATACAAATCAGGACTATTTTCCACACCACTGAGATTTGTGGGGGATCCCGTAGATTTATCCAACTGGCCATGAGCTTTGTAACTGTAACAGGCATAACTCAAGCTAATTCCATTTTATTAAACACCTCATTCCATAACGTTCCAGCCACCTCACAATGCAACAATAAATGATCCACATTTTCACCATTTTTCCTACACAAATAGCACCAATCTACTACGATCACCTTACGTCTCTGTAGATTATCTGTCGTCAAAATCTTACCTAATGCTGTTGTTCATACAAAAAATGCCGCTTTGGGAGGTGCCTTGTTTCTCCATATCTTTCTCCATGGGAATTGCGTATTATGTGCTTGTGTAAGTGACTTATAGAAAGAACGGACCGAGAATTTACCTTTACCTGTGGGTATCCACCACATCTTATCTACTCCTTGGGTTCTCGGCATCATGGTGTATAGAAGACCAAAGAACTCCTCAATGCTGCCAACTTCTCAATCTTGGGCAGCTCTAGTGAAATTCACGTTTCATTGGACTAGGTCCCCAAATAACTCCAAGCAATTAGCCACTAAAGCATCTTTCTCACCTGCAATCCTAAAAACTGATGGGAATGAATTCTTTAGGGCTTCATCTCCACGCCACAAGTCAGTCCAGAATTTTATTCTAGATTCATCACCCAACCCCAGTCTAGTATGCCGATTAAAGATCCCCCACCCTCTTTGAATGTGTTTCCAAAGAGAAATGATATTTGCAGTCGTGAAATGCATAAACGCCGCGCAATCCTTTAAAAAAAGAGTAAATATGGGACTCACATGAACAAAAACTAATTTTTTAATAGTGGACTTCTATTTTTAAAAACGATTGCACAACAATTGCGCACTCCACGACTATATATAGCATTACTTGTTTCCAAATTCTCACTCCATAAACCCCGTGAACCTCCCTAGTGCACCCCCCCGCCCCCACATGCCTCCATATTTGCAATCAATCACTGACTTTCATAGGGCTTCCGGTTCTGTATTACATCTTCACACTATTTCCCAAGCAAGGTTCGATTGAAAATCCTCAAATTTCGAATATCCAACCCACCAGAAAAGACTGAAGAACATACCTTATCCCACTTGACTAGATGATACTTGAATTCTTCTCCTATCCCACTCCAAAGAAAATCACGATACAGCTTCTCAATACAGTTCGCCGCACTTGAGGAATTGAAAATACAGATAAAAAATACGTTGGTAGATTAGAAAGAGTACTTTTGATAAGGGTGATCCTACCACCTTTCGAGAGATATGATCTCTTCTAACTTGTCAATCTGCGTTCAATCTTCTCTACCACTGTATCCCAAATCAATATAGATCTTACAGCTGCCCCCAAAGGAAGGCCAAAGTAATTCATGGGGAGAGAGGAAACCTTACATCCAAGGATGCTAGTTAGCTACCGGATGTTGCGAACATTGCCCACTAGCACCAATTTTGATTTATCAAATTTTACTTTTAACCCGGATGCCGCTTCAAAACAAAGTAATAATGCCCTCAATATTTGAATTTGGTTTTGTTCTGCCTAAAAAAAAAGAATTAGTGTATCATCTGCAAATAATAAGTGAGATAAGTTAATGGTGCCCTATTAGGATTACCTACCGATAATCCCTCAATAAAGCCACTATTCACCAAGGCTAGAATCATTTTACTAAATGCCTCGATGAAAAGAACAAATAGGAGTGGAGACAAAGGATCTCCTTGTCTTAGACCTCGAGAGCTGTTAAAGAAACCATTTGGGCTGCCATTCACCAATACTGAAAACCTCACCGTTGAAATACACCATCTAATCCACGAGCACGATTTCTCCCCAAAACCGCACCTCCCAAGCACATAGAGTAAAAACTCTCAGTTAACACGATCATACACCTTCTTTGCATATCTAACTTGCGTAGGATTCTCAGCTGACCAGATTGTAGCCTATTGTCTAGGCATTCATTAGCAATGAGGACTGAATCCATAATTTGCCTCTTTAACAGAAGCATTTTGGGGTTTTGTAATGATCCTCCCCAAAACTTCTCCTAAGCGATTGGCAAGCACCTTAGAAATAATCTTTTATATCCCTCACAAGGCTAATGGGCCAGTAATCCTTCACCTCCAAGGCCCCAATCTTCTTAGGAATAAGTGCTCTAAATGTGGCGTTGAGGCTTTTCTCAAATTTCCGGACTGAAAAGAATTCTTGGAACACTTTTCATGAAATCTGCCCTCACCACATCCCAACAAGTTTGAAAAAATCCCATGGAAAAGCCATCGAGGACTAGTGCTTTATCTTTGACCATGCTCCTTACCACGTTATGGACCTCTTGTTCCTCAAAGGGCCACTCCAGCCACGAAAACCTATTGTGGATCAATGGACTAGACTAGTACATCGAGTTTTGGCCTCCATCCCACCTGTTCAGAAAGTAAGTGTTCAAAAAATCCCACAATATGCTCCCTAATCACAGGAGCCTCCGTATAGTCCGCTCCGTCTATTTTCAACATCTCAATGGTATTAGTTCTCCTATGGGAGTTGGCCACTCTGTGAAAGAACTTTGTGCTGCGGTCTCCTTCTTTCAACCCTAAAGCTCTTGATTTTTTACGCCAAGAGATCTCCTCCAATAACACAACCCTTTCTAATTCTGCCTTTAGCTCAGCCTTCCGAGACGCTTCCTCTATAGAAAGAGCCCTCCCCTCTTGAGTCCTCTTTACCTCTTGAAGTTCCTCTAGCATGGACTTTTTACGGTCTCCTACATCACCAAAAGATTGAGTATTCCATAACTTTAAATCATTTTTTAGAGCTTTCAATTTACCTGCAAAGAATCCCACCAATTTTTAGAACTTTCAACTTTAAATCATTTATGGTCTCGAGTTTTACCATATGCAAGGTGAATGATGGGTCAGAAATTAGATTTTGGTATGACACGTGGTATAGGACCAAACCTTGAAGACTATTTTTCCAGAGTTTCTTCAATTAATTAGATCAACATAGGGAGGCTTCAGTAGCATAACACTTGCAGATTTGTGACAATTTGCCCCAATAGGACTATCCCTTTACTAGATTAGCCCACAACTAGAGAAATGTAGTCGTTCTCTTCATTTTTTAACAGGTTGAGACCCTTCAAGTGAAGAGGGAGGCAGTGACAACCAGATTTGTTGGATCCTGTCCAATAGACGGATCTTTGAGGTTAAATCCTTTCTTCAATGTGCTCATTCTTTCTATTGGTCCATTTCTTTCCTTATATGCATATTTGGAGAAACAACATGCCCTCAAAGGTAGCTTGTTTTGTCTGGACGCGTGCTTTAGGAAAGATTTTTTTTATCAACCTTTAGGAAAGATCTTTTTTCTTATCAGTAAATAAGATTTTATTGATCATAAGGATAGGCAAAAGCCCAAGTACACGGGACCATTCGGAAAGATCTTTTTTATATATATAAGTAAAAGTTATAGGAAAGATCTTAACAGCAAATGATTTGAAAAAGTGGCATGTTATAACATTGGATTGGTGTTCTATAACATTGGGAGGGTGAAGCCTCAGCAAGTGGTATACATTTTGGCATGTTAACAAAATTGTTTTGGAAGTCATAGGAACTCAGAAGTTTGGGGGATGGCTCCTTTATGTTCAATATGATGTATTGGCAAGAAAAATTCCTCTCACAAAATGCCTTAAAAAATTATTAAATACTCCATGAGTATGGATGATGTAGTATTCCCATCATATCACCAAATTGCTATCAAAATTATTCACATAAGTACTAATTCTTATTGCATGGCATCCTATAATAAGATACAAGAACCATGTGTCTGTAGTCCATAGCTACTTAAAATTTCTCTATTGCTTTAGTGAACAAGAAATCGAAAACACTTCATTTACAACAAAACTGAGGATGTAAATCAGACACGTTTAGGAATATAGCCCAGTTACCAAATCAATGTCTATAGAATGATTACCACCTATTTGAGTGATATAGTTAAAAATTTCAGTTGAAAAGATCATCCTTCAGAAGACTATCTTATATGGAATTAATTCATGTGACCACCGGCCTTACTTTATTTAGCCTCTCCAGCATAGTCTTAATTTCAGTTAATCGTTGAATGATGGAAACAACACCACTCTATCTATCATATGTATTTGAAGCCCGCTAACCCAGCATTCTACCTCATCTTCAAGAATTATATAATATAGAATAATATTAAGTTTCATTTCAGCACTTATGTGTCAATTAACTGTCAGTTAGTTTCAATTGTTTTCATAGTTTTAGTTGTATCAGTTCAGCAGTTAGTCTCAATGCTCATGTATAAAAACAAAGTACCTCTCTCTGTAATATTTGATTTATTCAGTAAGAGCTTCTCTTTCTTCAGTTTCAATTCGTGTCAAAGACTGGAAGGGTAGTAGTAAGAAACCAGTTGTCCCTTCAAAACCGTATTTGCCCTAATCCCACATCAACATACCCGTAAGTACTATAAAAAAATACCCGTAGGTCATCCTACCATTTCCACTCTGAAGAAGCAGGAGAAGATTTTAGAATTGCCTTCCATTTCCGGCGTCAGTCAAAAAGGGTCAGGCATACGATAATTTGGCCCTTATTGAAAAGACGAATGGATAATTGATTACTTACCTGTTCGGTTCCTAAACCTTCTCAGAAAACAATCTCAAAAATAGCAGTTGCCAGTTGAAACAACACTTGAACAACATACTTAAAAATGACATAAAAACACCACTAGCAACCAAATTCGAAATTCCCGCAATAGAAGTTCACCCTAAAACAGCTCTCTACCTCGATGTGCAAGTCAAGGCTAGCCAAAAAGTTTTCAAACAGTAAAGCAAACAAGGAATTACACTTAAAAGAATACGAAAATAAACTGTTTTCTCAGGAAACAATGAAATAAGTTCGCAATCTAATTGCAGTATGGAACATAATTTGCAGAGTTTCGTGTGTTATTTTCTCGCAAACCAAACAAAAGCTTAACTAAGAAGAATTCGCAAACCTGGAGAGCTACTACCACCATTGTCCAACGAACCCACATTGCCGACCTCTTTATTGTCCACTTCTTTGCTATCACTACCGCTTCCACTACCAATCTCGAGCTCGATCCGGACAGGGACCTCGCCTGAGCTCTCGGAATCTATCCGACGATCCTCCCGAGACTCCTCCATCGATAACGGGGATCTCTCCCGACCGACCTGGCCCCGCTGGTCCTGATCCATATCCGTAAAAGTATCTGGCCTCGATACAAGAGATACGACCAGAGAGCGTGTTTGGACCGATGATACAAAGGGAGAATCTCTACTATTCTCTGAGAAAAAGCGAGAGAGATGGGGGAGGTCGGTGTGTGCGCACCCCGTAACGGTGCTAAGATGGAGAAGGGGACACGCACGCAACCGTCCGCATGAGATATGAGAAATTTCGCGAAGTGAAAAAGCATCCAACAGAAAAACCCGGTAGGATCCGGAACTATTTTAGTAATTTGTTGAAGATATAAGGCCATCCTCGTCTCATTTCCTCTAAAATTTCAAATAATTTAATTAAAAATTACATTTTCTAAAATTTTTTTCTAAATTTTATTATTTTTTAAAAACCTCATGCATCTCATTTCTTATCATTTCTCTATTCTATTAAAATAATATTTTTTTATTTTTTTATTATTTTTTTCTCTCACTTCTATTTACAAACTTAATTACTTAATTTTTTTTTTATGTTTTGAAATATTACTCTAGTGAATATTTTAAATAAAAATATAAATTATTTTTTTCAGGTATGATAATATTTTTAAAATTAATTTTTTTATATTTTCGTAATTATTAAAATTATTTTTAAAATTATATTTAAAACTATAATAAATATGAGTATGATATAAAATATAGATGATTGGAATAAGAATTTATTTTATTTATTAGAATAAAATATTGATAAAAAATGATTTAAGAGATAAATATTGATTCCTTATATTTAGAGAGTGATTGTTCTTCCCCTAAACCTTTTCTCTAAAATAAGAATTCCGATGTAGGTATGATTTTAACTAAATCTCTAAATATAAAAATTCAAATTATAGAAAAAAAGGTATATTTGCGGTACTGGGAATGCTCTAAATAATAGTTCCACACCACTTTTTTTTTTTTTTTTATCTATTGATATTACTTTCATTAATGCAAAACAGTTGGATATTACAATAGGATAATATTATATACAGTCTTATAATTTGTAAGTCTTGCGCACTTCGTTTGAAAAAAATTGGGTTAACAATTAAAAAATAATTTCTTCATGTGAGTTTCAGATTTATCTACTTTTTTCAAATAGAATATACGAGACTTGTATATTTTAAGACTGTAAATATCATTTCTCTTTTCAATAAATTTCATAAAATAAAAAGACTTCTATGTGTTATAATCCACACTTACCGAAAACGAAAATATATATAGCATGAATAAGTAAGGCAAAACAAAAATATGGAAAACTATAGAATGCTAATGACAAAGTCTTGGCATCCCAACACTATCAATTAGCACCAAGATGCCAAATAAGTGTCGAGGGAGCTCTAAAGTTGGAAAGAAAGAAACACTGTGCCCAACTTCAAGATTAATTACTAAGACTGTGTTTAGTTGCAGAACTCAGTTGAGTTTAGACTAATTTTAAACTGAATCTAATATTCAAACATTCAACTCTCAAATTACTAAACTTATCTCAATTCAAAATCTTCTTACACGTGAGACTCACGACATTTTTCAACTTAACACATATTTATACGTAAAACCTACAACCTTTTTCAACTTTTCATAAAAAGTATTAAACTCATATTAACATCCAAACACACTTTAAACTCAGTTTAGATGAGCCTCATATAACTCATTTCACTACTCAACTCATTGTTATTCATAAAGAACTGAGTTCGGCTGAGCTTAACTCAACATCTAAACACAACCTAAATCAACAATTGACTCGTTGATAAACATGTCAGATTTTAAAAAAAAATTTGATTGGGGAAGCTAAGAACGTCTTCCTAGAGCTCAAAGCAAGTTCTAAAATTTAACTTACACGTAATGAAAAAAAATAAATCAACATGCTATTTTAAGTAAATGAAGGAACGAAATCAACTATGGTGAATAAATGAGTTGATCTTATCTATTCACTTTTTAATACGACGAAAACTCAACTCCTAGATATAGTTTAAGATATATTTATGTAAATATTTTTTGTTGAGTTAATTTTAATAAATGGTATTGATTGGGTTAATGAAGGCATAAATCTAACAAAGAGCAAAAATTGCAACTGATAGTTGTAAGTGTTTGCTCTTTTATAATAATGTCCAAAGTACAAGGTGGTATACTCTTTAGCATAATGTAATGGTGGTAAATTCAAGGAGTAAGATTTTGAAAATTTGCGTTTGTTTAATTGTAAGTCCAATGAAATGTTTTTTTTTTTTTTAATAAGCAAATGATTAGATATATTAAGAGTTATTTACAAGGATTATAGAGGTTCTTTTCGAGTATGGAACTGGGGAAGAGGGGTTAGTGCTTCTGCTGGGGAGGATGCGATATGTTTCAAGGGTCTCCTTGGCTTTTCCTATGATTGGTTCAAGGACCCAATATTCAAGTTTTGTATGCATCCTTGGACTATGGTTGAGTCACCTTCGACAGTACATAACATTGTTTAGAATTAACAAGTGGGTCTCTGGGATTGCTAGTAGAGTTGCAATTGCTTCTCCAACTGTGGGGTCAATGGTCAGGCAGCATCTTGTCCACGTGTAGGATTTCTCCAACTGCATTTTGGCAAACTGGAGCAGTAAAAGATTGCTTGGATCGTGTGTTCCCTTGTGAGTTTTCTAGCAGAGCAAGCTGCATTGAGGGATCAGGTGTTTGCTTCTCATGTGATGCGCGCTTTGTTTCTTTCTAGCTAGATTGTGTTTAGGTTTATCAAACTGGATATGAGAAGATGATGTACTGATTGATCTCTTGGGAGATTAAGCTATCATTCTTGTTTGAAAGTGAATCATCTTAATCCAGTTGATGATTGACATTTGCTATTGCGCCAAAGATTTTCTCTCCATAGGATTCTAGCAAAAGGGCAAAAGAATAAGACATGTTCTAGATTTTCTAGCTCATTCTTGAATAGGGTGCATGAATAGTCACCTTAGCTTGTTAGCTATTTTTTGAGAATATAGTTAGGTTGGCCTTTGTTGGGAGTGTGTTCCATATGAGTCTCCAAAGGAGAGCTTGTGCCTTTCATGGGCACTTTACTTCCAAAAATGCTTCCATTCCGAGAGGGTTAGACTGGATGGAGCATTTAAATGGCTTGAGGTGTTTAGTTTAAAGGTAATTTTGACTGAGAAGCAATGATCTTATGGATCATTTGGCCAGATGTAAGAGTCTTCTGTTTCTTCTGGTGGGAGATGGATTTGGATTACATTGTTATGGTTGATGGTTAGGAGTGGTTTCCCAATAGTGGTAGGTTCCATCTTGTAGGATTTGGGAGGATAAAATCACTTACTTGAGATGCATGCTCTGGAGATTTACCAACGATCGGGAGAGGTTTGAAACTTGGGTTGGGTGGTATCCAGGGTTTCAACCATATTTTTGTTTGTTGGTCATTTCCTATATTTAGTAGTGTAAGCAAATATAATAAAGTGAAATTTGGTCCAATAGAACAGATCGTATTACATTGGTAGTATATATTTACAAAAGACGTAACTCTACACTTGATATAAATCAGCTAAAGATAGGATAAAAATCGAAAATTGAATTTAAATACAATATCACGCAAGGATAGATTTACGTAACCGTCTCTTCACTAACCTTCTCATCATGGTTATTTGAGTGATCCTTGGTGTCTGATACGGTAGTAATAAATGGTCAATTATACTTTATTAATACTCTTAATATCTTGGGTTAAATGAGTTTTATTTGTTAAAATAAGAGTATTAATAAGATAATATGAATTAATTGGATTTTGGCATGTGAAATAATATTTTACCTCTAATTAATAGATGGGTTTATGTTTTTGGGCTAGCTAACATTTAAGTAAGCTTATGTTTGAATCATGACCATTGCAGGTGTGAAGGCCATTGGAACTTATAATCAAAGCCTACTTAGTTGCTAAACTGAAATAAAATAGAGGCCACGTCCATGACTAAAGCCGATGGATAGCATGTCCAAACCACAGCCGACGTGCATGTGAAGCCCATGAGGAGAAACAACCTGAAAAGAAACTAAATCTCTATCAAACCCGATAGACTAACGCAGGTGCAATTATTTTGAGAATTTGGGGACTACGATCAGAGGAGAAGATGCGGCAATTAGGCACGATGGAAGAAAGGAAATTCGTGGCAAGGAGAGAGAAGAAGAGAGAAGATTTCAAGTATAAAAGGAAGGAGTTAGTTTCATTTTTCTTCTTCTTCGACTGGCATTTTTTTCCATACTTTTGTTCAGAAGAATTTGGGATTTTTTTCTTTAGGTTTTTTTTTTTCCATTTCCAATATTTAGCTAGTTTAGAGGAAGAAGATCAGCTAAGTTCTTAAGGCTTGGGTTGTGGTAAAACTTTCTATTGTTCTCCATTGTTTGTTGGATTTTCTGTAGTTTGATGGCATACTTCACTTTGTCTGAAATTGAATTCTGAAGAGAGAAGTTTGATGAAATCTTTTGCTTCTGTTCTTGCTCTGTTGTTGACACAAGGCACATCAGAACCTTGAATTAATCAAGGATTCCATCAACTGCGTGTTATAGTAATTTTGGTGGATGCTTAGTGAGGATATTTTGTTTTAAGCATTGACATATTTACTTTAAGCTTATATTTCTCACATTTTATTTTATTAACACGTTGATTGGGTTAGTAAGAGGAGAGTAATGCCCAGAAAAGCTTGTTAATGGTGGAAATAAAGAAGTTTTAAAACTGCAACCCAGGTGTTTTTCAAATTGATTCTGTGAACTATCAATTTTAGCCATTGATTAGTAATTCTATTGAGGCTTGATAAAAACTAAAATTACATTTTAACACCTTTTGAACCATTCCAGTTTTAGAAATCAAATTGTGTATGAGTTAATTCATATTTTAAACCAAAGTCGTAGACCCGAGATCCTCCAAGCTCCACCATACACTCCATTGGCAACAAATCCTTTAATGTGTACAAATTACTTTTTATCTTCCAAATTGTTTTCATAACCATAAAAATCCAAAAAGAATTTTACATAGTATTTTTACATCACCATATTTTTAGAATAAGCTTTCACAAATACTTTGAAAATCATTTGTCTCTGTGAAATATGATTCTGGACTTATCATTGATATAACTTGACACTTTTACACTTGGAAGCACATTTGAGATCACATCAGGTAGACTTGCTAACATTCCCCCACAACCGAATGAGTCGATCACAAACCATGAGCTTTGAGAAAAGAAAACCGATTAGATGTCAAGCCCTTGTTAAAAATATTGGCGACTTGATCTTTGGTAGAAATAAATTTAATGCACACATCCATGTTAATCACTTTTGCACCAATAAAATGAAAATCCACTTAATTTGTTTTGTTCATGCATGGAATATAGGATTAGAAGCAAAGGCCAAGACACTAATGTTGTCACACCAAATAATAGGAGAATAATGTAAAGAGATATGAAGATCGCTAATAATCATATGCTACAAGTAAAGTTCAGCATTGTAAAAGCTTATGCACGATATTCCACTTTAGTGCTAGACCAAGATACCATTTGTTGGTTCTTAGCAAACCACAAGATAAGAGATGATCTTAGGACAACACTACATCTTGTTGTCGAGCAATATTCATCAAGGTCATCAGCCCAATCTCAGTCACTGTAAGCTTGAAGAGTAAGGCCACTACTAGTATGATAGAAGCCATGGTCAATTCATGTGCCCTTGAGATAATGAAGAACTCACTCAGTAAAAGCCCAATGAGCATAAGTAGGAGCATGAAGATATTGACAAAGTTGATCGACACTGAAAGTAATATCAAGATGCATTAAAGTGCAATATTTTAAGGCTCTAACAATTTTTCTATACTCAGTTGTATTGGATAAATGATCACCTGTATTAGTGCTTAACTTTACACCAGACACACATGGAGCACTATATTGCTTTGCCCTTACCATACGTGAACGATGTAAAATATCTAATATATACTTGCTTTGGCATAGATGAAGTCCATGTGCATCCTAGTATCTTGAATGCCAAGAAAATAGCCAAGAGACGCAAGATCCCTTAATGCAAGTTTAATCTTGAGCTTGGTAATTAATGAGAAGATAAATGAGTCATGTGTACCCGTGACCAATAAGTTATCAACACAAGTCAAAATATATAAGTGAATTTTATCATGATAAAATGTGAATAGTGATGTGTCCACCTGAGAAGCCACAAATTCGAGATTAAGAAGACACTAAGAGATGCGAGTGTACCAAGCCCGAGGTGCCTGTGTCAAGCCATATAATACCTTATGGAGGCGACACACATACTCAGGATGATCTAGATTAATGAATCCTTGGAGTTGCTCGATGTAAACTTCTTCTGGTAAATGTCCATGTAAAAAGGTGTTAAATACATCCAATTGTCTTATATTCCACCAAAATTGCACAGCCAATGCCAACACAATTCTCACAGAGGCGGGTTTAATAACAAGACGAAACATCTCAAAAAAAAAAAATAGATGCCATCAATTTGTTGAAGCTTTTTTGCTACAAGCCTTGCTTTGTAGGGTTCAATGCTACCATCTGCCTTTCGTTTTACTTTGTAAACCCATTTAGTCCGAATGATGTTATGATGTGGAGGTCGGGGGTATAAAATCCAAATATCATTAGCTAAGAGTGTAGTATATTCATCTCATCTCATGACAGAGCATGGCACCACTAAGTGGAAGTATAGGATGACCAGTTTGAGAGTTTCAAGCTGCACGTTTACTTTTCGATTGCATGATTTCCTTTTCCGTAGTGTTGCTGCACGTTTACTTTCAGTTACATGATTTCCTTTTTGGTAGTATGTGTGTTTATGCTTTCTGTTTTACGTGATTTGTATTCAGTTGCTTTTCTATTTCAGTTTGTACGTGGCCTTTCTTATTTAAAGCAGCCAGGAGTTATCAATAAAGGGGATCAAAAAAGCTTATTGTCCAAACTGGTGGTATTTTCTCACCCGAAGAGAAACAATTTATCTTAGCATTTATACTCTCTGAGTTTGGGAACTATCATTGGCCTCAGAGCCAGGTTATTTATGGGAACTAATAAAGAGCGTATTGAGCAGTTGGAGGCTGGGCTCAGTGGAGTGCAGGATGGGTTACACAGGATGGAGCTCGGCATGGCAGACAGACTTCATCATTTGGAAGAAACCCTCAATTGCCTCTTTGATGTATTGCTAATAAACCAGGAGCCTCCAAACCACGGTAGCCAATACCGTGAAGGCCATGATGGGGGACGACTGGTTGTATCTTCCAAAACAACAAAGCTTAAATTTCCTAGATTCTCAGGAGATGATCCGACGGAGTGGTTCAATCGTGTGAACCAATTTTTTGAGTTCCAGAATACTCCCGAAGGCCATAAAGTTTCATTGGCCTCCTACCGCTTGGAAGAAGAGGCCAACCAATGGTGCCAGTGGATCCGCAAGACAGTACGAGAAGAAGGACACGTTCTCTCGTGGGCAAATTTTGAAGACGAACTCTAGTTTCAGTTTGGGCCTTCGGAGTGCGAAGATTTTGATGAAGCTCTTTCCAGAATCATGCAGGTAGGCTCTCTGCTTGATTACCAATGAGAATTTGAATGCTTGGGCAATCGGGTACGAGGATGGACTCAAAAGGCTCTGGTCGGGACATTCATGGGCGGCTTGAAGGCTGAAATTGCCGATGGTATCTGACTGATTAAGCCTCAAACCTTAAAGGAAGCCATCGGCTTAGCACAAATAAAAGATGACCAACTATCGAGACAAAGGACGTTAAGACATCCTCCACCACCGGTGAAAGCCCCGTTAGCTTTTCCGCCAGCAACTCGGGCATCACCAGCCGCACTTGCAGCTCCTGTTCGATGACTAACTTGGGATGAAATGCAGCAGAGGCGAGCTCAAGGACTATGTTTGAATTGTAATGAGCATTTTACTACAGGTCATCGGTGTCAAGGGTCACGGCTACTCATGCTGGAAGGATACAATGGTAGCGGCAACATCATCTGCAAAGATGTCACCGAAGAGCAACCAACTAAGGAAGGATGTTTCGTTCAAAATCGGCGATATGGTACTTTTGAAGCTGCACCTATACCAACAATGAACGACCTTCAAACGGGTCCAAGTCCACAAGCAAGTGGCTAGACGAAAAAGCTGTTGCAAATGTTCCCAACTATGGACCTTGAGGACAAGGATCCACTTAATGGAGGGAGTATTGATAGGCCACGTAAGTCTAAGAGAAACCAAAGCCGAACCCAAGTATCAAAGAGTGAGGCTTGAACGTGCACGGCATGCATGCAGCGTAGGACTGGGTCAAAAGCCATGGTGATCAATTAGAGAGTTTCAAGCTGCACGTTTACTTTTTTGTTGCATGATTTCCTTTTCCGTAGTGTTGCCGCACGTTTACTTTCAGTTACATGATTTCCTTTTCGGTAGTATGTGTGTTTATGCTTTTTGTTTTACGTGGTTTGTATTCAATTTCTTTTCTATTTTGGTTTGTACATGGCCTTGCTTATTTAAAGCAGCCAGGAGTAATCAATAAAAGGGATCGAAAAAGCTTATTATCCAAACTAGGGGTATTTTCTCATCCGAAGAGAAACAATTTATCTTAGCATTTATACTCTTTGAGTTTGAGACCTATCATTAGCGTATTAGTTGGATGGAATGGTAGTGGAGAGTGATGTCATTGTGTTTTCAAAACTTGAATTCTTGGGTGAGATCATCACATTTTCTAAATTTGAACTTTGGATTGGTGTTGTGTTATTATGGGAAGGATTTGAGTTAATGTATGAGAAATGAATTAAAGGAGTACTCATGGTAGTTGGCACGTGACAATTTATTGAGTGTTGGCAGCCTTTGAAAAGTGTGGGAATGAGTGTTCATAAAATAGCACGTGATGGGACATATAAACCCTGTTTGACATGGGATCAAGAGTCAAGACGCATATATTCTCTATGATTTGAAGAATACCAGGTGAAAATGCTTTTTTTTTTTTTTTTTTTTTACTTCTAAAAACAAGTTTGTTGATTGAGTAAGGTCTCAATAATGGATAGTATGCACGTCCAAAAGTTAAAGAATTGAGAATAATTAGGACACTTACAAAACAATTTGCTAAATGGTGAGTCAAAATTGAGTAATGAGTAGGAGTCAATTGATCAAATAGATTGCCGTTAAAAATGCATCAATCCAAAATGATGCAGGAAGACCCAATTGTGCAAGTAGAGATAGTGCAATTTCCATAATATGACGATGTTTTCTCTCGAAAATATAACTTTGTTGAGAGGTATAAGGACATGTTATTATACGATGATATATGACATGCAAATACAAGAAATTATTGAACTGATGCAAGGTAAATTCACCATTATTGTCAGTTTGGAATTCTTTGATTGAGAAGAAAATAATTTTTCAACTAAACTCTTGAAATTGACAAAACAATAAAAGACATCTGATTTGTTGATAAGAGGATACATCCATGTAAACCTTGAGTAATCGTCGATTAAAATAATAGGATATGAGTGGAGTACTAATTCTAAAGGATTAGAGGAAACAATGAAGAAAATGTTTGAAGCGTAGAGGAGATCTAGGAGTGTGGGGTGACTAGAGAGAAGGAACCTGTACTCTTAATCCGAAGACCCGAACCATTACCAAGATCCTTGCTTTCTCTTTTGTGCTTAATTCATAGAAGATGGCGTTAATTTTGAGTTATTTTTTTCTGCAGTAGTTGGACCCATGTCTTGTGTCTTGTGTTGGTGTGTAGATTCCATCCTATCTTTGCAATAAGGGCTCTTTTTGAGGTTGTGGATCTTCCTAGCTAGCTAATACCAAGTCCTCCTATATATATATCTAGGTTGGCAAATGGAGGCCAATTAATGAAATGCGTAGTTACTTGAAGTATGAAGATATATACAAGGTTTTGCAGTCTTTGTGATATTATATATAATATGCATCATGTACTCTTGCGTTTGAGCTGTTGGAAATATTACAAGATCAACTGAATAAATGTTGGAAACGAAATCTCAGATAGAGCAAAGTCATGGAGAGAGAGAGAGAGAGAGGCAAATGAAGAAGTGATCAGGGATAGGATTTGTGTGATGGAATGAATATATTATTTATATATTTCATATTGATTGCTTAATAGAGGTTTTAATAAATCAAGAAAGCAGAATTAATTAAGTAGCTGCGCTGCACATAGCAGGACAAAAATAGTATTGGCAACAATCATGCGAACAAACAAGGCGTTCATGTGCATTAGGGTAGAAAATCTTGCTTAGAGATTACAAAGCTGAATTTGGTGAACCAAGCATATCGAGATTGATTATCACTTCATCTGATATGATCATATTTAGTAAGACACCTTATTTTTAAATTCTGTCTTATCAGAAGATAACCAGGCTAACATTTTCACTAAGATAGTGTCTTCATCGTCTTCTTGAGTTTGAGGGGACGTTAATGAGAATAGTACCATACTTATGATAAAATATATTCATAATATTCTAGCATATGAATGATAATATGATTTATTTTCTACCATATTCAGTTTATTGTCTAAATCAATTAGTATATTTGATTTATTGTAATTTCCTTCTTTCTCAAGTTTCATGCATCTATAAATTAATAGGGTCTTTCAATGTACAGTTTAATATACAAAAATACAAATTGTTCTCTCTCAATTTCATTTCAACTTGTCATTCTTCATGACTGCCTATTCAAAGTAAAGGAAAAGGAAAACTCTCCAAAATGTTGAATCCGGTCATGTGTGCCATATTAAAAGGCCTGTCTCACATTTCTAGTTAATTTGTACCTTAATTAACTGTAGGTAAGTGTCTTAATTTGTTTTACATTCTTCACAATAATAATTGAAAAAGAAACAAATTTTCTTTCAAATGGGTATAGTTAAATCTTGTTTTATATAATAAACTAGCATTTATATATATAGTTCTTGATCGTTTGAAGCAAGACTCCTCGTGTAACATGTTTTCTCCTTTCTTGAAAAAAAAAAAAAACATGTACCAAGCTTGCTAGTAATGCCAATGTACTATGGAGTATACCACAAGGAAGTTAGATTTTTTAAAGTCTGAATAATAAAGTTTGGAGCGAGAGACATATATGTAGAAACATAAAGTAAAGTGAGTGTTACAACACTTGCCTCATAAATTTATTAGGACATTTATAAAGTTCAGGTGATCCTATTACAAGAACGTTAATGTTTTCATAACACTACTGTGATATCCCATATGATAAGAAAAGGATAGGTGGTGTATGAGATCTCACATTACTTAGAAATGAGAAGTTATTGCTCTTTATAAGATTTTAATGAGACTCCAATTGTATCGTTGAATAGTCTTTTTGAAATATAAGTCATGTGCTTTAAACCTTCTATTGAGGCGTTACAACTACTGAACTTGTTTTGGCGAATACAATCTAGATCTTGTGATGGCCGGAACAGAGCATTTCATATCCATGAAGGAGTCACCGATCTCCAGGAAGGTTAGTTTTGTCAGAGAAGAAGCTGGTGAAACAAGCAGAAGGAGGCAGAGCATTGGAATCGAAGACGAAGCTGGGTGTGAAGTCAGTCTTAAATAATTGGGAGTGGATTACATTTAATAGTGTGTTTAATAATAATCTTATAAATGTGATGAAATGTGTGTGAGATATTATGAAAGCTGGGTGCCACAGTACCAGCCTTTATAGGGAATATTGTCAATAAAGTTGAAAATATGGTAAATGTTTTAATCAGACACCTCTCTCTCTCTCTCTCTCTCTCTCTCACCCCACAGCCTACCAATAATATTGCTATATTAGTTCCTTTTCTTGTAAGCCAATGAAGAATGCCTACGTACCAATATTGTCAAGCCATGAAATACAGTTGCTTCAGTGATGTGTGTGTATATGATTCCAAGCTTTAATTTCGAGTATATTAAAGCAACATTTCTATATTTAATTATCAAACTCAAGTTTTCCAAAAGTAGTGCTGTATATTCCAAACTTGCCATGTTTCTCAAGTCATGAAAAATATTCCGAGCTTTTTCAAGCTAACATAATTGCCAAATTTGTCGAACTAATTAAGTTTCCAAACGTACTTATACTGCCAAATTAAGAACTATAGAACAGCAATTAATATTAATTACCAGATTGAAGTACTACTGCGTTGCTACTTGCAATGGCCGAATCGAAGAGAGGTGTGATCAGAATGGACGACGTTGGTGAAACAAGCCAAGGCCGCCACCAACTTGTCATTTCCGTTGAGGAGGCACAGACGCAGAGCTGTTTAGTCCAACCCAGTGTCAGAGAGGAAAGGTTTAAAATGTTTGAGGAGATCAGTGAAGTCCGAACAAAATCCAAAACACCAAAAATACAGAAGGTAATATTCTTGCTCCGAGATCACAAACATTTCGTCAAGTACTATGAGCCAAGAGTGGTATCATTGGGTCCTATCCATCATGGAAAGGAAAAGTATCAGATTGCAGAGACGTTCAAGCTTACACTGGCAAAAGAATTTGTTAAAAGAAGCGGCACGACTATTAAAGAATTATGCAATAAGATTGAGAAGATTATTAAGGAGCTCAGGGAGTGCTTCGAGGAGGAGGTGACGAAGAAATATAATGATGTTGACCTCGCCTGGATATTGGTCGTCGACGGCTGCGCAATCTTGCAATACATATACCTTGCTGTTGAAGACAAGTTCGAAGAGTTCAATATAAAACAAGACAGTGTAGCCTTCTGTCAACAGGATTTGTTCTTGCTGGAGAACCAAGTTCCCTATCGTCTCCTCGAGGAGTTAATGAACCTGATCAGCCTGAGCCAGACGAAAGAAAAGTCAGAGAAATCGATTGATGATTTCATTAAAACTAACCAGAATATGGTACTAATGAATCAGCAATCGAGCAAAGAACAAGCTGGAAAATCAGGAGAAGGTGAAAAGCCAACCCATCTTCTCGACCTTCTGAGGACAAGTCTCTTGGGCCCGGCAAGAAAACCAAACAAAGGAAAGCAGCCCTCACGGACGCAGAAAAGGAACAAACCAGATTGGCAATCGTATCGCAACATGCAGGAGCTTATAGCAGCAGGAATCCATGTGAAGCGAAGTGAAGCTAATTCCTTGAGAGGCATATCTTTTAATAGAAAATTCAACTTCTTCCCGGGATTCCTCTCGCTTCCTCCACTAATAGTGGATGACTCGACGGGGCCTAAGTTCTTGAACTTAATAGCCTACGAAATGTGTCTGGACTTCCAAAATGACTTCGGCATCACCTCGTACATATCCTTCCTCGATTCACTCATCGATGAAGCCAACGACGTCAAGGAACTAAGGAAAGCACGCGTACTCTTCAACCTCCTCGGCAGCGACGAAGAAGTGGCTCGGCTCTTCAATGAGATTGGCACCGACTTAGTGCCTAACATGGGCGAGTATGAGGATGTCAAGTGGCAGATTCAGAAGTACTACGACAACGCTTGTATGACATGGATAGGTGAATTCTTTCACAATCATTTCAGCAGCCCCTGGACGGTGCTTGCTTTTCTTGGCGCATTATTCGCGCTTGCTCTGAGTGCCACTCAGACTTGGTACGCAGTGGACTCTCCCCCCGGCCCCTGCGATAAGTTCTGCGAGAAATTCGATCAAAACTTACGAAAGGGATGATCGAAGGTACTCATAATAATTAATTTGTTCGTGGTTTTCTTTTGCATCGACTATGATCATCTTATCTAAAGGAATTGAAATGGCTTCTTTGCCTCGATAGGGCGGTTGTTTCCGATTAATAAACGAACCGTACTACGTAAGAGTTCTGCATTAATTGTCATGATTTCGCATAAGGTCATTCCTCCTAAGACCATGGTAATTAGTGTATTAATGTATTAATGATGGACCATTAGTGTATTGATTTGTTTGTTTTGGTTGTGTAACGTACGTGTTTGAGATGAAATAAAATATGATTCTGTATATCTTGTACCGAGTCGGTGCGTGCTCGGTGTTCATCTTTCTCATCTCCTATATTATATTTTCTTATGAACATAACATCTTTATTTCTTTTTTAATTTTCAGGATAAAGGAAGTCTTACTAGGAATATTTGTATAACGGAATCATATTATATATACATCACTCACTTTCTTTTTAGTATGTTTGCCAGTACGTACTGTGATACCTCATATGATAAGGATAAGAGTAGGTAGTATTTGAGATTTTACATTACTTAGGAAAAAAAAGTTCTTACTCTTTATAAGGGGCTTCAATTGTATTAATGACTAGTTTTTTAGGATTATAAACTATGTAATTTGATCATTCCATTGAGGTGTTATAAATGGTATCAGAGCCTGTCTCAACCAGAAATGTGAGACTTGAGTCATGTCACTTACGGCGAACGGGCCCGACGAGGACGTCGGGAATTTAAGAAGGAGAGATTGTGATATCCCATATGATAAAGATAAGAGTAGGTGATGTATGAGATCCCACATTACTTGGCAATGAGAAATTCTTGCTCTTTAATTATAAGGTTCCAATAGGACTCCAATTGTATCATTAACTAGTCATTTTGAAATATTGACCATGTGTTTGGGTCTTACATTGGGACGTTACAAATGTTTGTGATACCCCATATGATAAAGATAAGAGTAAATGGTGTGTAAGATCTCACATTGCTTGGGATGAGAAGTTTTTGCTCTTTATAAGGTTCCAATTGGGCTCCAATTGTATCATTGACTAGTCTTTTTAATTGGAGTATAAGTCATGTGGTTTGGGTCTCCTATTGGTACGTTACAAATGGTATCAGAGTCTATCACAACAAAAAAATGTGAGACTTGAGCCGTGCCACCTACGACGAACAAGCCCGACGAGGACGTCGGGAATTTAAAGAAATGAGTTCTTGCTCAGGAAGGAGAAGTTCTTGCTCTTTATAAGATTCCAATAAGGCTCCAATTATATTATTGACTAGTCATTTTTTAGTATAGGCTATGTGGTTCCGTATCAGAGCCTATCCCAATAAAAAATATGGGACTTGAGCTGTGCCACCTATGACAAACGGGCCCGATGAGGACATCGAGAATTTAAAAGGAGGAGATTGTGATATCCCATGTGATATCTCACATTTCTTAGGAATGAGAAGTTCTTGCTCTTTATAAGATTCCAATGGGGCTCCAATTCTATTATTAATTAGTCCTTTTGGAGTATAGGCCATGTGATTTGAGCCTTCCATTGGGGTGTTACAAATTGTATCAGAGCCTATCTCAACCAGAAATGTGGGACTTGAGCCATGTCACCTACGACGAAAAGGCCCAACGAGGACGACGAGAATTTAAGAATGGAAGATTGTGATACCCCATATGATAAGGATAAGAGTAAGTCATGTATGAGATCTCACATTGCTTGGAAATGATAAGTTCTTGCTCTTTAATTATAAGGTTTCAATAGCGTTCCAATTGTATCATTGACTAGTACTTTTGGAATATAGGCCATGTGTCTGGGACTTACATTGGGACGTTACAAATGATTGTGATACCCCATATGATAAGGATAAGAGTAAGTGATGTATGAGATATCACATTGCTTGGGAATAAAAAGTTCTTGCTCTTTATAAGGTTCTAATGGGGCTCCAATTGTATCATTGACTAGTCTTTTTGGAGTATAAGTCATGTGGTTTGGGTCTTCTATTGGGACGTTACAAATGGTATCAGAGCCTATCCCAACAAAAAATGTGGGACTTGAGCCGTGCCACTTACAACGAACGGGCCCGACGAGGATGTCGGGAATTTAAGAATGGGAGATTGTGATACCCCATGTGATATCCCACATTGCTTGGGAATGAGAAGTTCTTGCTCTTTATAAGATTCTAATGGAGCTCCAATTATATTATTGACTAATCTTTTTGGAGTATAGGCCATGTGGTGCCATATCAGAGCCTATCCCAATTAAAAATGTGGGACTTGAGCTGTACCACCTATGACGAACGAGCCTGACGAGGATGTTGGGAATTTAAGAGGGAGAGATTGTGATATCTCACATTGCTTGGGAATGAGAAGTTCTTGCTCTTTATAAGATTCTAATAGGACTCCAATTGTATTATTGACTAATCCTTTTGGAATATAGGCCATGTGGTGCCGTATCAGTGCCTATCCCAACAAAAAATGTGGGACTTGACCTGTGCCACCTATGACTAACGAGCCTGACAAAGACGTCGAGAATTTAAGAGGGAGAGATTGTGATACCCCATGTGATATCCCATGTTGCTTACGAATGAGAAGTTCTTGCGCTTTATAAAATTACAATGGGGCTCCAATTATATTATTGACTAGTTTTTTTAGAATATAAATCATGTAGTTTAGATCTTCCATTAGGTGTAACGTTACACGTACTCTGCCTTAATTGCCCTACTTTTTTTCCCCCTCAAAGTACTTTCGATTATACCAAACGTGCTTCGTAAATGAAGAATCTAGCGTTCGTGTACGTACGTACATGATCTGTATTTCTAATCGATATTTTCTCTTCTTTTCTTTTCGAATTTATGGCTCATCAAACTAACATCTAAATAACCATTCTAAATTGTTCCTCAAGCTATAGCTAGTTTCCATGAGTTGTTAGGCGTAAATCTTAGTACTAGAATGATAATTATGAAATTGCTATATATATATATATATTTAATTAATTAACTATATCTTGTGTGTGTCCACATGGTACTTGATATGGTGGAAATTAGTAATATAGTTTTTGTGGATTCTTTTTACTCGTAAGTTGACGTACGTATATAATATATCTTTTATACAGCTGGTATCATATGTCTGGATGATGTATCTTTTATATTAACTTATAAATTAATTTTTTGATTCGTACGTGGATTCGTACAATGAATCAACCATTATATTATATTATATATCAAGACTGAAAACACTGATCGGCATGAAATCAAGAATTTTGAAATACCCGATTTGAAATCTATCCTATATAATATAACGGGAATTAAAATGCTTCCATCAGATTAAAGCTGTGGATTTGATACCCATGATCATCCAATTGCTTGATGGATAAACCCATACACTCATCATTGATAACTTTATTCAGAAAAGTGTACTACTTCATTCGATCGGTTTATTAAGCTGATCTCATGAACAGGTTTCAATTCGCATGCTTTTTATAAATAAATATCTCCAAATATTTCTAGATTTTTAAATTACAATATTGCTATATATATATATTAATATATATATATATATATATATATATATATATATATATATATACAAATTCATGAAATATAGTTTGTTGCATAGGCCGGAAACTGTGCGCATTTGATTCCCGGAATTAATTTCCAATAAAAGCAACATTCCTTATAAATTCTTCGAATAGTTTTAAGTAGCGTCAATTCAAAACTAGGACAAGAATATTACCAGATTTAACCGTGTTGTTGTGGGCAAACTTGCATGCTATGGCCGGAAGGCCGCATGACTAGTGTTAAGAAACAAATGGTAGAATAATTTCCCATATATTTTCTCATTGATCTCATACACATATATATAAAGAGAAAATATATTTGTAATCGTGAATTGTGCAACCGTTACGTAATCATTTTGAAAAAAGTGAATAAAGTATGAGACCTACGTACATAAAAAATTAATTTTTTAATAGTAGACCTCACTCTTTTTCAAAATGATTACGCGACGTTTACGCACTTCATGGTTGTATGTAGAATTACTCATGACTAATTTGGTGGGATTGCTGAAATTGTGGGATCTTGGTGCTATAATAATACTCCCCTCAAGTTGACGCATGGAGATCCGTAATGCCCAACTTGCAAGACAAATGATGAAAGAGATCATGACCCAGGACTTTGGTGAAGATATCTACGATCTGCTCAGAAGATGGAAGGTGAGAGGTGGTGAAGAGACCAGAACAGAGTTTATCACGGACAATGTAGTAGTCGATCTCAATATGTTTGGTGCACTTATGAAAAACAGGATAGTGAGCAATGTAGAGGGCAGACTGGTTGTCACAATAGAGGGTCATAGGAGCTTTGTGTGGGATTTCAAGATTGTGAAGAAGTTGTTGTAACCATACTAGTTCACAGGTGGTCACAACCATGGCATAGTATTCGGCTTCAGTAAAGGATCAGGCAACTGTAATCTGTTTCTTAATGTGCCACGAAACAGGACTAGATCCAAGAGTAATGAAGAAACAGGTGGTAGACCGTCGAGTAGTGGGGCAGCTGGCCTAATCAGAGTCTATGGAAGAGGACAAGAATATGCCTTGGTCTAGAGTGCCTTTAATATAGCGAAGAACACGGGTGGCAACTAACATGTGAGGAATCCGGGGAGCATGCATGAACTGGCTGAGAATATTCACCGCAAAGACTATATCAGGTCTGTTTATGGTGAGATAAATGAGATGTCCAAGTAACTGTCGGTAAGGAGCAGGATGAGGATGTAGATCACCATCAGTGTCATTGAGCTTTAGGTTGTATTTCACGGAAAATGGAGCAGGACGAGAGCCAAGTTGTCCACTAACGGCAAGAATGTCCAGGGCATATTTTCGCTGATTAAGAAAAATGCCTGAAGGGGATCAAGCAAATTTAAGTCCAAAGAAATATTTGAGAGGTCCAAAATCCTTGGTTTTGAAGTGAGTGAAAATAACAGTCTTGAAGAAAGTGACCTGAGAGAGATTATTGCCGACAACCAACATGTCATCAACATACACTAAAACAATCGTGAGACTGGTAGCAGTGATCAAAATAAATAGAGAGTGATCGGCTTGAGATTGAACAAAACCTGTAGTAAGAAGAACATATGTTAGTTTAAAAAACCAATTCTGGGATGTTTGCTTAAGGTCATAAAGTGATTTCCATAGGCGGCAAACGCATGTCTCCCCCTTAATACAATAGCTGGGTGATGGGATCATGTAAACTTTCTCATCAAGTTCGTCATGCAAGAAAGCATTGTGGACATTCATTTGGTGAATGATCCAATTTTTTGTGACAGCAACGGCTAGAACACAGCGGACTGTGGTAATCTTGGCTACTGGAGCAAAAGTTTCATGATAGTCTATTCCTTCTACTTGAGTGAGGCCTTTGGCTACTAATCGGGCCTTGTAGCACTCAGTGGTGCCGTCTGCTCGGAGTTTGTTCTTGAAAACCTATTTACAACCGATGGGTTTCTTATTAGGAGGAAGAGATTCAAGTGTCCAATTAGAGTTTTCTTCAAGGGCACGGAGTTTAGAGGCCATAGCTTCACGCCAGTGGGAGTGGCGGGTGGCTTATGAGTAGCAGGTAGGTTCAACAAATGCAGTAAGAGCAATTAAGAATGAATAATGAGCAGGTGAAAAATGAGAGTATGAAAGAGAAGTAAATAAGGGATGAGAAGTACCTGAGGACTGTGCAGGGATCGAAGAAGCAATGGACTCCGTGGGTATGGTAGGACAAACATAATAAAAAAGGTATGCCGAACAAGTAATGTTGCGGCGCGGATGAGAAGAAATAATGGTAGTGGGTGCAAAGTCTGTAGGTATGGCCGGTGATGGAGTAGAAGGAGGAATAAGTTCTGGAACAGGTAAAGGGAGAATTGTGGGACTAGTGGGATGTGAAGTGACAGTATGTTGGAAAGGAAATTAGTCTTCATAAAAGGTGACATTACGAGAATAAAAAATGTTGTCGGTGTCAAGGTTATATAACTTATAGGCTTTACAGTTGCTAGGATAACAGAGGAAGATATAGCGGGATGCTTTGGGTGAAAATTTATGTCTATGAGCAGTAAGAGTCTAAGCATAACAAAGACAACCAAATACACGTAGATGGGTGTAAGTGGGTGGAGTGTTAAGAAGAAGTTGAAAATGA
Organism: Juglans microcarpa x Juglans regia; assembly: GCF_004785595.1. Classification (NCBI taxonomy): domain Eukaryota; kingdom Viridiplantae; phylum Streptophyta; class Magnoliopsida; order Fagales; family Juglandaceae; genus Juglans; species Juglans microcarpa x Juglans regia. Next base: position 10,729,089 of record NC_054597.1, on the reverse strand, counting down.
GTTTGATTTTGGAGAGAGCAACTAGGGGTCCTATTGATGAGATATGTAGCAGTAAGAACACATTCGCCCCAAAATTTAAGAGGTAAATGTGCCTGAAAACGAAGGCTCCGAGCAACAATCAAGAGGTGCCAATGTTTACGCTCTACAATACCATTTTGTTGAGGACTTTCAACCCATGTATGTTTGTGAATGATGCCGTGATCATGAAGGAAGGTTTGGAGATTATGGGAAAGAAATTCTTGGCCATTATCAGTTAAGAAAATTTTAACCATAGAGTTGAATTGATTTTTAACAAGAGTGAAGAAATGAATTAAATGACTAAAAGTTTCTAATTTAAAACGCATTAAATAAATACATGTAGTGCGTGAAAAATCATCAACAATAGTCCAAAAATAATGTGCGCCACAAATAGAAGCGATATGATAGCCACCCTAAATATCACAATATAGTCGATTAAAAGGAATCGTACTTTTATTTGCTTGAATTTGAAAAGGTAAGCATGTGTCATAGGAACGAGCACAAGTATCACAATAAGAAAGAGTACATGTACTATAAAAAATATTAGGGATAGTAAAGTTGGAAGGATGTCCTAGACGTTGATGTCATAGTGTCTTATTGTCAATATTGTGAACTGAGGAAGCAGCGAACTTTTGGGGCTGAAAGACATAGAGCACATTGCAAGCTTCACTCGCTTCAATCAGCCTCTTCAATTGAAGGTCCTGAAAAAAAAAACAAGTTGAAGATGAGAAAATTGCTACGCAGTATAAATGAGTAGTGAGTTGAGGGACATATAAGAGATTAAAACAAAAGGCAGGGACATAAAGGACAAAGGAGGTTCATGAGTTGCTGGTAATTTTTCGACAAGAGTCCTAGGACTGAGCTCGAGCTAGATTCGGTGAGGTTGGCAACAACAGGGGGTTTTCCAAGGAGTGACGGCTTTCGGTTGTTGCGTGGCTCACAGTCATGAGGGTAACCAATGATTAGCCAGCAACGGTGACGGAGGTGACCATCTTTTCCACATTTCATGCATTTGATTGGTGGTCGATATGTGTGGGAAGATCGAGCAGCAAGAGCAAGATTCTCTTATGGCAATCGGGGAATTTGTAGGAGGCGTTACTGTTCCTCTTGGAAGAGGATGAAGAAGACTTTGTTTAGAGGTGGGAGATGGTCGGTCGCAAGGATTTGGGTTCCAAAAGCAGTGAACGAATCATTGAGTCCCAGTAGAAATTGGAAGCCACTTTCGTCCTCGGCTCTCTTCTCCCAAGTGCTGGCATGGGTGCTACCCGCCCCTTACGGGGCGGGGCCACCCCTTCCCAGCACCTCGCCCCGCATGGGCGGGGGGTGGGGTTTTGCCAGCACCTCGCCCCGCATGGGCGGGGGGTGGGATTTTCACCCCCGTCCCTTACCCCGGAGATGCGGGGGCGGGGTGCGGGGTGGATTCCCAATCCACCCTGCCTCCGTCTACTTAAAAAAATACTACATTTTACTTGGTTTAAAAATGATTTCTAAGTCCAAAAGTAATTAAAAATGCATTTTTAGACTCAAATTATAAATTTAAATTTTGTAAATATGACTATAATTTAAAAACTATGTAATTTTTAAATTGCTAGTGCATATTTTGTTTTGTGTAAATTGTAGTGTATTATGTAGTTTTTAAATTTGTCCATGCATATTTTATGAACAAGTCTAACAAATTGTAATATATATTTATATAAACACAATTTATAAAATATATATATATATTTATGTTTATATAATATATATATATATATAAATGTAAGCGTGGATTGGGCGGGGTTGGGCCCTCCCCACCACCCGCCCTGCTAGGGGCCCTAGATGTGAGGCGGGGAGCCCCACCCCCGCATGGGCAGAGTGGGGTTGCCCGCCCTGCCATGCCCGCACCCCGCTGCCCACACTTAGGTGGGAAGCTGGAGGTTGCCCAATTCATCCCAAAGTTGTTTGATGTTATTGTAGTAGTCAAGGATGGATTGGTTTTGGTGGAGGTTGGAAATTTCTCTTTTAAGATGGAAGAGACGGGCATTGTTGCCATGACAAAATCGAGACTCAAGATCAAGCCAAACATCTTGAGGGTCATCGTGACAATCTAAAGAATTTCCGTATATATAAATGGTAGAATAATTTCCGTATATTTTCTCATTGATCTCATGCACATATATAAACATGATTAAATGATTTATACATGGAAAGAAAGATAATTTAGCTAAACAAAAAATATGTAACTGCCAAATGACTAATTTGGTGGGATTATTGAAATTGTGGGATCTTGGTGCTATAATAACTAGTTTTTTTAGGAATATTATAAATGATGATATTTTTTAATTTTATCAATTTGGTTGGATTTTATGTATTTTTTATTTAAAAGTAAACTCACAAATTGACATGACTTGATATAGTACGTTTGATTATAAACTTACTTTGATTGTAAAGTTGATCTAATATTGTATATATATATATATCATATATATAAAGTCATGTCAATTTGTGAATTTATATTTATAAAAAAAAATTGTAACTCTAACACTTCTCTATTTTTCTTACTATTGATTTGATCTTTTGTAGATGTATAATCGATTTGAACATTTTTCTTTCTTTGTGCGCATGTTAATAATTATATTAATAGTTTGCCATTGCCATATAAGTTATCTGTGATGGGTTTATCTTTTTTTTATTAACCAAACACGCCCTACTTATTCTTAAACAGACTGCAGTACGTACGAGACTTGTACACCTTAAAAATCTCTTAAATAAGTACATTTAGGGGAGGTTTGGATGCAAAAAGCCTTTTAACTCACTCATCTCATCTAATTATTACAACTTTTTTAAATTCTCACACAAAAGACAATAATTAACAATTCAACTTTTTAAATATTATTAAAATAATAATAATATTAAAAAATAATATTTTAACAATATTTTATTCAAATTTCAACTTTTATCTCAAGTCAATATTAAAACCTCCCCTTAATTCATTTTTAACTAAATTTCTCTTCTAATTTTCAGAAGAAATATCCTCAACAAGTTAGCTCTCGTCTATTACACTATAATTCCTAAGCACCTTTTCAATATTCTTCAATCTCCACTACTCGATCTCTGTCTTAATTTGTCTAATCGGTCTTAATTGATCAAAAGATCACATGAGAATCTGAGAAGATGAGAAAAGAAAAACGAACTTTTTGAGTCAGTGATGATCGATCGATGTTACTGATCCACGTCGGATATGTGCATGCATTTTGAAACCTTTTCGTTGCTGCAAATATTATATTATGAGATAGCTGCACGCAAATGCATATATATAAATGCTCCTCTCGTATTCTTTTGACGCTCTATTAATTGATATGACAAGATTTCATTTACTAGAAAAAATTAAAATTAAAATCTTTAACAAATTAAGTCTTGTCATGTATGTCCGTCAATTACTAATAGGAATGTAATTGATCCGGTGCGGGTGTCATGGATTGAAAATTTTGGTCCAACATTTTTGCCAAACCGAACTGTTAGCTATCGGTTCATTTGGTCTAATTCGGTTTATGAATATTTTTTTCTCTTTTTTCTTTTTTTGATAAAAAAATTAATTAAATTAATAAATTAAAATTAAGTGATTTGTTTAACATTTTATATATGGTTAATAAATATTAAATAATTTCATTGTATATATGGTTAATGGTGATCCCTTAGATGTAAATTACATAATTAACTTATATATATATATATATATATAATATTTAAAAATATATATACATACATTCGGTTGGTCTCAGTTACGTTCGGTCCAAAAAAACCACACTCTGAGACTGACCAATAAAACTATCGGTTCAGTCTAGTCTAGACCGATAGTTTTATAGTCCTAATTACCAACTTCTAGGTAGAAGAATCGCTTTTGTATTTTATTTTAAAGTTTATAAAAGTTGCATTGATTTTTATATTTGACTAATAATTAGGTAGTGATTAGATTAAAAAGTTAAAATTTTGAAATTGAAAATATTTTGTATTTGAATAATATTTGAAAATAAAATTATAAAAAAATTTTGGAAATTTTGAGAATGTTTATTTTTGCAAAACAACCCTAAGAGTATGGATGGGTAGTGGCTACCCATATCTAGAGTGCATTCACTAATCTGCTGCCTGCAAGAGTAAAGAAAAAATGGGAAATTTGGACTATGAATTTTGTTTACTATATATAAATTCAAGATGTATTATTCGGCCTGTTTGTTCGATGCAGACGAATTGCTTTGACGAGAGGGCTAGGGTCGACGAGGGATGGCCAGAATCTGTTCATGGATATTAGCCCTAATCATCAAGAGCCAATGTCTTTTAATTGAAATTAAAATGAAACCACTCTTTTGTCTCTGTAATTAAAAAGAAAAAATCTATTTATCATATATTTTCTCATTATCTTTTAAAAAATTATCGCACGTATTTAAAAAAAAAAATTGATATTTTTTTAAGGAAAATACTCTAGCCACAAATTGATGTAGCTAGAGTATAAAGTAATCTTATAAACTGATGTGGTTTGATATGATTCGTCAAATTATAAAATACTTTTCTAAAGTAGATCTAACGGATCAGATGAAACCACGTCAGTTTGTAGAATTGTTTTTATGTAATTTTTTTTGTAGATATAGTCTCTTCTTTTAAATGTATAGACCTCAATGTTGTTATGATTCGATTCTCCAAATAAAAAATTTAAATTTGAAACTCCCAATCCGCTTATTAAAAAATAATAAATAAAAATAAAAACTCGAACGTAATGTACAATGATTGTAACATGCTTTTAGAAATGTGTTTAATCATTACGTCCAACGTTGCTAGCGTTAGAAAAGGAGAATGCATAAAGAAACCCATCAACTTTAATGCTATCGATCAAAATTGTGCAAAGTACATTAATTACATCATGTAAATTTGAAGAATAAATTACAAGGAATAATATTATTCTCTATATTTAGTTTTTTTTTTAGTAAAAAAAAAAAAAAGGAGAGAGAGAGTACTGTTTTCTTGATATTTGGAATGGACAAAAATATCTTATAAAGTTTGGCTGCGACTGGCTCATTTCATTATTCTTTTGATAATTGTGCACTAACAAAAATGCCAAAGTGTCGTCCACGTGGTACGTAGATTTTTTTATTACTTTTATTTCATTTTTAAAATTAAGATTTCGTTTGGTTAATGAGGTAATGTTAAATATTCTACAAATAATAATAAAAAATAATAATAATATTAATTAATAATAATAATAAATAATAATAAAATAATAAATAATAATAGAATATTCTCAAATACTCTTCCAAACTAGCCCCTCAGAAATTACACCTCTTCTATTAACCTTCCAACTAATATTCAGCTTTTCTTAAAAATTAACTCTATTTTGACAGTTCGCCTCTTGGTTTAACGTCACACCAGTTAATATTTAAATCAGAAAGTAACCAGTAAATTAATTCCACTTGACAATTCGCCTCTTGCCTTAACATCACGCTACTTTATATTCTCCTCCCATGCTCTCTCAATGTTTTATTTTTGGGATATAATATGAGATACAAAATTCTCATATCATTTTATTTTATTATTATAATTTTTTTAAATTTTTATATAAAATATAATAAATAATTTAATTTTTTTTAAATTTAAATTCAATTTTTTCAAATTTTAAAACAATAATAATATTTAAAAATCATATTTTTAACTTTCACCTAAAACTAAAAATTCTCATCTCACTCCCAAATATGCCGATCGTCAATTCCCCTGGTAGCCCAACTCAACGGCAGTAGTAGCAGCAACATTAATAGCAGTGGTGGGTGTTGTTCCAAGTGTATTAACAAATACGAGGAAGGAGGAAGAGAAGAAGATGATGGATGCTTGGACGATTGGGAGGCCATGGCAGATTCTTTAGCAGCTGAGGACGAAGACAAGTGCTAGAACCAAAACCCGTGTTCTGAATCACTCCCAAGCGCAAATGTCGTTCCCAATTGGGAGTTGTTATCGCTCTCCCCGACGTTCGAGTTCTTTTTGTTCGCCCTAGGGTTCGACCACTCCTTGCTCGCCCCTGGGTCCAAGTACTCTTCTTTGGACACACTCATATGAGCACTCGTTACTCACCCTAGGATGCAAGCATTCTTTGTTTTCCCCTAGGTCCAAGCACTTGCTTCCCATGGTGTTTTGAAAACATCACTACTTGTTTTATTTTTCTTCAAATTTTGAATAATCTTTATGAGGGAGAGTTAGGTACACGCTCTTGCTCGGGATTATCAAGCAAAACCGATTTTCACAAGAAACTGTTTGGGATAATTGAGTAGAGGAAGAAAAAATTTCTTGCTTGGGATCAACGAACAAGGCCAATGCTCTTGCTCTAGATTACCAAGCGAGCAACGATAAGAAGCATGAAGCTCGCTACTTCAGCGAGAACCGTGGGAAAATAAAGTGCTCACCCCCGAACACCGGGGAAGGATAAAGTGCTCGCCTATCGCCTCTAGGCGAGCATGATGGAGTGCAACAAAACACGCCCCCAAGTGAGCACCAGGAAAACAAAGTGTTCACCCAATCATGCGAGTACCAAGTAGAGAAGAAGTGCTCACTCGTAGAAGAAAATCAAGAAAAGCGAAGTGCTTGCCCACCATGTGAGCACTAAGGAGAGACAAAATACTTGTCCCAGATGAGAATCGAGAAAAATGAAGTGCTCTTGTAAGACCCAACCCACTGCCATCCATGCACGTGGTTCACATTTTCAGAATCTCTTGCACGGGTTCACGCCATCCATTGCACAGGTTCCCGTCCATTTTCTTTTCCATTTTCATGCATGTTCGTTCATCCTTTTCCATCTAGGTTTTATCTCTTTACTATTTTTATCTTATATATATGCTAATCATCCTCAACCCTAATATTTGTGCCGCTCTTTCCCCTCTTCACAGAAGGCCATCGTTTCTCTGTAAAACACCAAACCAAAAGGCTCGGTTTGCAACAAGTAAACTGCCACCCGCAAAGCCGTTTCACGTGCCGCAACTCCTCCAAGCACAGTCCCGCCGGTACCTCAGCAACTCTAAGTTCATCACCCCAGACCACACCACCTTGCCCAGCTACACAAAACTGCCGCCCAATGCCCCCATAGCCTCCGTTGCAAGCCATGAAACTCCCCTGTTTTTAGCTACCCGAAACAGAGGACTTGCCCACTGAACCACTGCATCGCACTGCACTGCACCAGCCACTCCAAGCCATTGCCACCCGCTCGGAGAAGGGTGCCGGACACCCACAAGCCGCCTCAGCCGTAACAACCCCTCACGGTGAGTACCTCTCTTGGTTACTCCCTATTTTCTCTCCGCCCTCTCTCACGCTCACCTCTCCCTCTCCTTCTCTCGTGCTCAGCCCAGCATAGGTAGCATCTCCGCCGCACTCCTGCTCGTCAACCACGCCTCCACTGTCCCGCCAGCCAGCCCCATCACGCCTTACCCTCCACGCCTGCTTCGGTTTTTTGTGGGTGAGTCCCTGTCGTCGCTCACGTTTTGCTTCTACTGGTTTTATTTGGTTGTTGATAGCAGTTGCTTAAAAAGGAAATGTGGGTCACGGGTAACCAAGTAGATGAAAGGTGTTATTACCCTTTTGCCCTTTTTCTGTCTGAATGCACCACGGGCTGTGTATTTTTGTGTGTGGAACGTGGGCTGCATGTGATTTATTTATTTATTTGGACTTAAGCACACGTTGGCTTATTTTTTTAAATTAGTATTTTTTTAATAGACTGATATTTTTATCGAAATAATTATTAAGTAAATACTGTTAAATTTTGGAAAGATTAGTAAGTGCAAAATACTGTTTTGAATCCTTTTAAAAGAATATTTTTGATTTAAACAAAAGTATGATTTTCTACTTATGATGATCTCAATATGGTTATGTTATTTTAGTTTTATAAGTTTTAGTAAGATCTCAATTGTAAATAAGTTGGAATTTAACGTTTTAGTCGGAATTATTATGTTGGATATTGATGAGTTTAGAAAGTAATGTTAGCATTTCAGGAATAATGAGAATTTTGGGTTTGAGGAATTAAAAATGGATTATTTTAGAAGTTGTAGGCTTGAATATCAAAATACGAGATTGATTGGAAATTTATGAAAATTTACGTGATTATCTTATAGGTGACGATTAATTTAGTTCAGCATTGTTGAGGAAATTTTTGAAAAGCTAAAAATTCCAGGTAAGCGGGGTTTCTATTCTAGACCTTACATGAATTATTGAGACTGATGTTGACTTTCTGAAAACTTTACATATTTTTGTGATGAAATGAGAACTTGGGAAAAACCAACCTCAGTCACTTATTTGCATTACTCACGAAATTTGTATGAAAAGGAGAAAATATTTTCTGACATGCATTGTGTAGACATGAGCTAAATTTTGTCATATTGTCTCTGAAATCTAAAAAAGAACGATATTGAGAATCTGAAAAATTGTGCATTTATTTAGAAAGATGCTCCGACTTTTATTTTTCAGTATATGAGAATGATCTGATTATGTTTTGATACACTGTTTTATTTTGATATGGCATCTGAAAACCTTTGGCATGGTGTACTAATTTTGTATCTGACTTTGTCTCTGCTTCGCTTCGCTCTGCTCTGCTCTGTTTGGGTTGGTACCAACTTCTCTATCTCTGAGTGCACCCACTTTAGAAACAAAGTGATTTTTTTTGTGGTCTTTCCTGTGTGCACACTCGGGGCTCCTAGAAGAATAAGGGAAAGATTTTACCTCTGTCTCTGCCCGGTTTGGCCACCGGGGATAGCACAACCCTACCACGGGGTGAAACATGGTCTTTGTTCTGTAAGATGCTCTGTTTTGATATGACGAAGATGCTCAGGTTATGTTATGCTAAAGTGTTTTTGAATATGAAATGGATTTTTAAATATGAACAGTTGACTCTTTTAGAGTATGAAAAGATTGAAAAATCGCTCTAATTTTTGGATAACACGTTTCTTGCATATAAAAATATAATGTTTTGTTTCTGCATACTAAACTTTCTGAAAAGGCTCATGTTTGCACGCTATTATATATTCTCTGCTTATTGAGTTGTTGATAACTCACCGCTTATCTCCACAATATTTTAAGATGATTTGAATATTCCAGTCAAGGATCAAGAATATGGAGCATAGGTAAGAGGAGTTAAGAATGGTGGTTTAAGCATAGGAGGTTTACATGAGTATTGAGGATTTTGTTATTCAATAAGTTTGTTGCGTTTTGATGATATGATTTGTTGGGAGGTTGATGTTTTTATTAAAACTTTGTATTGTCTTGGATTAATTATACTTGAGTATTTGATGTGAATTAATGAGTAGTTTGTGAGATAGAGAAAAATTTGATTATGTATTATGTGGATGGAAAATGATTTTTAGGCGACATGAGTTAACTCTCCGGACCCTCGGAGACGGGGCGTTACAGCTCTCCTACCAGGCAAGCATTGTAGAGCACAAAAGTGCTTGCCAACATTAAAGAGCATGAAGCTTGCTTCGTGCGAGGACAAAAAAAAAAAAAAATGTTCACCCACCATGCAATCTCTAAGGAGAGAAAAAGTTCTCGCCCCTTAATAAGAAACAGGGAAAGCAAAGTGCTTACCTACTAGGTGAGTACCTTGGAGCACAAAAATGCTCGCCTACAAGCATCACGAAAGAGAAAGTACTAGCCCTTAGGCCAAAAACGTGAAAGAGCATTAAGCTTATGACTTCGGCGAATATCGTAGAAATGCAAAGTACTCACCCCACTAGGAGAGCAAAAGTTCTTGCCCTTGAGGTGGGGTTGAGCACCCACTAACTATTATGGTATTTGAATGCTCGCAAAAGCATGCACATCAACTTGTTTTGCTTAATATTGTTGATTGTGGATTTGACATATTTAGATTAAATTCTTCATTTTTCAATTTAATATTATTACTTTGTAGAGATGGACTCATTTTTTTTAATTTGAAATTATTAATTTGTACGAAAATCAAATCACGCTTAACTAGTATTCATTGATATTAAATATTTTAAGTCGTTTCATATGTCTGTCATTATTGACAAGCATGGTAAAAAATTATAAAACTTGTAATAAAAGAACTAATATTTTTAAATAATAAATTTGATTTTTTTTTTTGAAAGAAACATCTTTATTCATCAACAAAGACTACAATAATGATGCAATACAAGATGGAACATCCTCAAGATCAACGAGGATATCAGCAACATTGAGTGCATCTTTAGCTAGGCAACGAGCAAAATTGTTGCAACTTCTTGGAATAAAATTAACAGTAGCTGAATCATATCTCTTCATCACTTATTGAACATCATGAACAAGTAATCCAACTTGGCCCCAGCTTTCTTTGTTGCCCTTAACATCATTTATAACGTTCAATGCATCCCCTTCAAGGTAGATCTATTTCAGACCAATATCAGCAACCAGAATTGCTGATTGCAGGGCACCAAAAGCCTCAGCCAGATAAGGATCAGGATATAGAGGCCTGCACATCCTCATACAGGCTATAACTCTTCCTTCCCAGTCTCAAATTATTGCCCCAACACCCACTTTGCAATGCACATTATCCACAGTAGAGTTCCAATTGACCTTGTAGACAACAAGAGGTGGAGACAGCCATTGGTGAGTCTGAGATGGAAAGGTAAGAGGATTAGCAAAAACCTGAAAGTTAATGACAGCAAGATCCTCTATTTTCTTATTGGCCTGCTTCATAAGATTTTGAGGATTAGAGAAGGTTTGGTTGAAAACCCAATCATTCCTTCTCCTCCATAATTTCCAAGCCACCATAGATAGTTCAAGTAAAGCTTCATCATTGAGATCCTCAAACATTTGAAACATAAACTTTTTGAAGCTAGTTTGATTCACACTTTGTTTCTGAATTTAGTGGATTTAAGACACCACACATCCCTAGTAGCCACACATTCTCACAAAGCATGTTCCACAGATTCTTCATGCAGGTTACAAATTGGGCACCAAGGGTTTGAGAAAACCTTTCTTTTGAACAGGTTCAGTTTAGTAGGCAAAGTGTTATGACAAGTTTTCCAAAGAAATACTCTTTCAGCATTAGGAACCTTGATTCTCCAAAGCTTGTTCCAATTCTCTATGTTGATAGGAGAATGAGAAGTCTGGCCCTTACTTCTCTGATGAAGCTTGATTTGCATGTGATAAGCACTTCTAACAGAAAAAATTTCATTAGAGTTACCCCTCCATATAATTTTATCTGGGCTGTTACTAAGGCTAATGGGAATCTGTTGAATAATCTCCACTTCTGGTTGAAGAAAAATATGGTCAATCACATCTGTTCTCCAAGCCTTGACTTCATGATCAATCAACGCTGAAACTGTTTCCTTTGGATCCAGGACCTCTACAGGGCTTTGAACTTTGAAGGAGGTGGGAATAGGCAGCCATTTGTGATACCAAATTTTAGTATTTGCACCATTTCCTACACGCCAAAACAAGCCTTCCTCTAGTAATGGTTTTGCAACCATGATACTTCTCCATATGAGAGAAGGATTCCTTATGAGTGTAGTATTGAGAAACTACCCATCAGGAAAATATTTAGCAGAAAGAACTTTTGCAGCAAGGGACTCAGGATACTGAAGCAGTCTCCACCCTTGTTTGGCAAGCATAGCAAGGTTAAATTGCTCAAGATCTTTAAAGCCTAAACCACCAATTGCTTTAGCCTTGCACATTTTATCCCATGGATACCAATGAATCTTCTTTTCCTCAGATTTCTGACCCCACCAGAATTGTTGAACCAAACGACCCATTTCCATCAAAAGGGACTTAGGGATCTTGAAGACACCCATACTATAGGTAGGAATGGCTTGGATGATTGATTTGAGTAAAATTTATTTTCCAGCCTGAGATAGGTACTTCATTTTCTAGTTGTTGATCCTCCATTTTACTTTGTCAATGATACTTTTGAAAGCTTTAGTTTTAGATCTCCCAACCACCACTGGTAGTCCTAGATATTTGGCACAAGGCTCTGAGCACTAGATGCTTGCAATTTGGGTGATGAGAGCTCAAGATTCAGCCTTTGTATTCTTGCTGAACAGAATTGAGGTTTTGTCCTTGTTGAGCCTTTGTCCACTAGCCTGCTCATAAGTGTCTAATAGATATGATAACCTAGACCATTCCAAAGGGTTAGCTTTATATAAAAGAAGGCATTCATTTGCAAAAAACAAATGACTAATCCTTAAATGATGTCTACCCAAAGGAACACCTGTAATGGCTCTAGAACTTTTAGCACATTGGATCAAGTTGCTTAAAGATTCAGCACATAGAATGAAAAGGTAAGGAGATAGAGGGTCTCCTTGCCTAATTCCTCTTAAAGGTATAAAAGGGTTTTGTGGGATGCCATTTAAGAGTACTAAATAAGAAACAGTACAGACACACCTTAGAATCACCTCAATCCATTTACAGTCAAACCCCATCTTTACCATAACAGCTTTGAGAAAGGGTCATTCAATCCTATCATATGACTTACTCATATCAAGCTTTAGGGTCATAAAACCCTCTCTTCCTTTTATATGAGTTTGCATGGAATTCATGGCTTCAAAAGCCACCACAACATTATATGTAATCAGCCTATTGGGAACAAATGCACTCTAAGTGGTTGAGAGACTTATGGGCCTGAATTCAGTTACTCTTGAAGGATTTCTCACTTTAGGAATAAGAGCAATATGTGTTGCATTGAATTCTTGAGGCCATTCAGTTGATAGGAAAGCTTTTTTTACTGCTGCACATATGTCTGCTCCAACCACATTCCAGTGGTTTTGATAAAAGATAGCTGGGAAACCATCAGGCCCAGGTGACCCCAATGCATTCATATGAAAAATAGCTTGCTCAACCTCCTTGTTAGAAATCCCTTGGATTAGAACAACATTTATTTCAGAGGTAACAACAGGCTTCATATTCTGAAGGCACACTTCTACATTGGCAGGATTAATAGAAATAAAGAGATGCTGGAAGAAAGATTGAAATAAAGAGCTCACCTCTTCTGGGTTATCAACCACATGCCCATCATCATCTGTGATTTTCTTCATTGCATTGACCTTCCTTCTTTGAGAAGTACATCTATGAAAGAACTTGATGTTTCTGTCACCCTCTTTTAACCATTGTTGTTTTGCCCATTGTTTCCATCTCAAGTCTTCTTCCTCCAATAATGAGTCAACTTCCCTCTTGCAAGCAAAAATATCAGAGTTTCTATCTCCCTAATTAAAACTTTGCAAGTGCTTAATTTGATTTCTCTTCTCATTGATCACTTGCTTATGGTTCTGAATATGATCCTTACTCCATGCAAAAAGCTCCTCTCAACATATTTGGAGTCCTTGAGTAGGTTTTCTGATCCTTGTGTGTAGGAGAAGAGTATTCCCCCATGCCCTTTTAACAACATCCTCACAGCCATCCTTTGTAAACCAGTTGACCTCATATCTAAAAGGTCTCAAGCCACATCCTCTTAAAGAAGCATCACTGCTCATAGAGAGAAAAATTTGGGCATGATCAGAACTTTGAACAGCTAGAGTCATCATAAAGCAATCTGGGAAGCCATCAAACCAACATTGATTGCCCAATGCCCGCCCTGTCCAGTTTTTCTTTAGTAAAGGCATTCCCCTCCCTTATATTGCTCCATGGAAATCGCCCTGAAAAGGGATCTCTCTCACTGCACAATCCTCCATGGCAGTTCTAAAAGCTTCCATCATTCTAAAAAGTCTCTCAACAGCACCATATTTTTCATAGCTATGCAAGAGTTCATTAAAATCTCCTATGCAAAGCCATGCCAAATTGTCATTAGGCTTGATGGCTCTAAGAAGATCCCAACTTGTTGCCCTCCTAGCAGCTTCAAGAAACCTGTAGAAACCTGTCAACAAAAAGGTTCTTTGTTCTCCCTCAGATAAGGTCACCTTAAGAGAGATATGATGGTGAGTATAGGTCACTAATTCCACATCCACTTGGTCCTTCCATAAGCAACAAATACACCACTTAACCCCCTACTATCAATTACAAAACTACGTTGACAACCAAGTCTATTACGAACAATCTCCATCTTTTGTCTATTACACTTTGTTTCCATAAGAAAAACAAAGTTTGGGCACTTAGAATGCACCAAATGGTGTAACTCCCGAGCTGTTCAAGGGTTCCCAAGTCTTCGACAGTTCCCACTTAGGCAATTCATAAAGGGTGGTGGGGCTGCCAAGCAGCCTCCACCAATTCAACATCACAAATCTCCACACTTGTTTTTTTATCACTTTGGGGAATATCAGTAATGAAAGTATTAGATCTCAGAACCCTTTTTTTCTCACCACTCAATTCCAAAATAAGATCAGAATGATCAGGCTTACCTATCCCCTCATGTGCCTTTCTTTTCCAGGTGGACTTTTTTGTGACTAAAGATTGTTGGGGTTGAAATGTGAAACTGGTTGGGTTAGCTTTAGAAAGGAGTCCTGTTGTAACCATTTCCATGAGCATGGGATCAATAATAACTAATGTTCATTCTGTAGATTCTCACCCGAGGAAAAGGCCTTAATTGTATCTAGACTGGACAGTAAATCAAAGTTGCTGTTTTTAGAAACTGTTACACTCCTAACGTCTAAGTCCAACAGTTGACTAGCATCTTTATGGCTAATTAAGGGTGATTGATACAGATAAAGGGAGTTATGTTTCTCATTGGTTAAAGGTTCCTGAATAGATGCCCCCATATTTGATTCCTCGGAGGACTTCCCTTTTGAATTCCGGTCACCTTCTGCCGCCATTGATTAATCAAAACTACCATCGCCACCATACTTCCTGGATTCAGACAACCTGGTTTTAGATGGAGTGGCTCTCAGCCAAGGTCCAAATTGAATCGCCTCACCATCATCTCTATGCATTAAGGGACAACTTTTACCTTTGTGCTTCAAGACTCCACATTTGAAACAAAAATTTTGTAATCTTTCATATTTGAAAGCTATCCAGGTCCTCTGGTCACCACCTTGCACCCATCTACCACGCACCAAGGCTTTTGTGAGATTCACCTCAGCTTTCACACGAAGGCTTCTTCCCCAACCCATCCCATCTTCTTTCACTTCAACAAAGAGCACATTGCCAATTGCAGACGCAACAAGCTTCCCATACTCCTGGTTCATACCTAATAAAGGCATGTTATGAAGTTGCACCCAGAACGACTCATGAGTAAAGGAGATAGCATTAAAAGGGAGGCTGCCATCTACTTCTTGCAAAGCAACTAGAAAACGATCAAAAGTCCACAAACGACCTTTTAAGACTTTCTCCTTATCTACCAACATTTGGAACTCAATGAAAAAGGAGTTGTCACTAGTCACCAAGAACTCCACCCATCCCTCCAACCTCCATACCAATGCCATAGTTTTTTTGAAAGCTTCAATGTTGATCGGCTTATCAGATGTAACCAGAGACATGAGGCAGTGTTTCCCCTTCCAATATGCCTCTTGCAGGGATTGATCATAGAGAAGAACTACTTGTTCCTCTTCCTCTGTGAGTTTGAGACCTTCCCATAACATAGTCAACCTCTCCTCAGCCATGCATGCAAAGCAAAAAATAAAACTCCACAGATAGAATCTGAGAGACAATAATCTGTGGTAAACAAGAGAAAAACCCTTACTCCCACGAGAGAGAAGGGCCATCAAGTGTGATGCATGTTAATCAGATCTTAATGCAGCAGCATGGGAGAGAAGCTATCAAGTATGATTTGATTTGGATTCAAGTCGTTTTTTTTTTTTTTTTGAAACAATTCAAGTCCTTGTTAGGAGTGAGATATTTGTGTATCCTATTATTTAGGTTAAATTGTAGTTTGAAAATTGAATCCCACTCCCACGTAGGAGAGAGAGAGAGAGAGGGTGAGCGAAAGGAATATAAAATATAGTTATATGCCATATGGTATATACAGTTACATAAAAGCATTCTTTTCTCCGCTCCTCGTGTGTCGATCAGTCGATGGCGCTTAATTCTCGGCAATGTCGCTCTCCGACGACCCAGAGAGAACTTTGTATAGAACCCACTCCGCTGCCGTAAGCCTCGCCTCTCTTTCTTTTCCTTCCCATCTCTTTCCTCAGCCCCCAATCGCTCACATTCCCGTTTCCCCCCATTCGATCTCACCCCGCTTTAATCACGAACAGAAGAAAGAAAAAAAGAACAGATTTCTCCCCCAGCTTCAATGCGAGCTCTGAGTGCTCCAACAACAGAGCTAGAAACAGGGAGATATAGGGTACGCCAAAAATCAGGTACTTTCGTTGGACGTACGATTTTCGCTCTTAATTCTGTGTTTATTTTAATCCGTCTTGAATTTTGGAGCGACCCCATTTGGAAATTGTTTTCGATTCGTTATTTTATCGGTCGATTTTGATATTTTTATCTTTCACATGTTGATGGAGGATCGTGCATGATATTAAGTTGATTTCAAATGATTGGTGTCTCAGGAATTTTCCTGTTTGGATCTTTGGCGCTGCGCTGGTTGTGACTTGGCCCTGATTTCTTTCGAATACGAGGAATTTTTATTAATTGGGTATGGGTTTTACTTCTATTGTTATAGATGATCCAAGATTTATTTCATCCGTGTAATTAAAAAGCGGGACAGACAGCCTCGAGGATATTGTTGAGTTTTCTGGGGATTGGGTTTGTGCGGTCGGTTTGCTGACATACACATTATTATAAATTTAATCAAGAATAAAGGAAACTCATGTACAGGAATTCTTTCAGTAACAATACTGCCCGCTGCGCGGCTTCAACAAATTTTTAACTGGCGCAATTGAGTTCTTACTTCAAAGACTGAAGTGGAGAATTTGATGATTAGGGAATGGAAAACGGTAGGCTTGAATCTGTGAGGAGGTTAGCTGATATGGAGGACAAACAGATAATCTATTCTTAATTTTGTGATTTGGAGAAGGAATTAGCTTCTCAAGCAGCTGAGAAACCATTAATTTTGCAGCTAAAGTCTTTGAAGTTGCTTGATGCAATGGCTGGAGAGGCGCCTGGCCCATCAGGTCAATGGATCCAGAAACAACCATCCTCGGTCATTCCGAATGTAGGAAGCAACGTAAATAAGAACTTCTCTGTACGGACAGGTGAAGAATTTTCAATGGAGTTTCTTCAGGACCGTGTTGCTGCTAGAAGAGTTCCTGATGTACCTAATATGGCTCACAAACGAGAAAAGAAGGTCTTATTCAATTATGATCAGAATGGACATCTGGTGTATGAGGATCTCACTGGTATTCTTGGGCTGAACAGAATGGATTCTGAGAGTGCCTCTGACATGTCTGAGTATGCCTCCGCAAGAGGTTCTGTGAAGGAGCTTGAAAATGGGGCTTATGCTCATAAATCAAACAACAACCACAAGGAAGATCGTAATAATGGACAGGGGTCAAGGAAGGGTAGCGGTGAATTGAATTGTAACGGGACTGGTTTTGGCCCAATGTCTTCTCCAATATATAAATCTGACTCCCCTCATTCCAACAACTTTCCTGGGTCAGGAGCATCAGATGGTTCTCAATCTGGGAAAATGAAGTTTCTTTGCAGTTTTGGTGGAAAAATTTTTCCCAGGCCAAGTGATGGGAAACTTAGATATGTTGGTGGTGAGACACATATTATTTCGATCCGAAAGAATATTACACGGGAAGAGTTTGTGAAGAAAACTTTTGGCATTTGTAGCCATCCTCACACGATCAAGTATCAGCTTCCTGGTGAGGATCTTGATGCCCTGATATCCGTGTCTTCTGATGAGGATCTTCATAACATGATAGATGAATATAATGGGCTTGAAAGGCATGAAGGTTCTCAAAGACTCCGTATTTTTTTGATACCTTTGGGTGAATCTGAGGAAACATCTTCCCTTAAGGGAAATGCTATTCAACAGAGCAGTCCTGATTACCAATATGTTGTTGCTGTGAACGGGATCCTGGATCCTAGTTCTAGGAAGAACACCTGTGGACAGAGTTTTGCAAGTGACCTTCACTTGAGAACTAATATGGACTGCTATCCCAGTTTTTACAGAAATTCTCCAACTGCCCTGTTTCACATGGAGAGAAAGGGTGGTTTTAATGATTTGCATCCCACCCAGTTTTTTAATCAACCCCAGAATAGGAGCAGGTCTCCTGATAAATCTCTTCCTTTCTCTTCAATCCCACTTCAGGGGGAAGATTCAAGGAGTGCTAATAAGCAATTGTGTGGTGATAACTCATGCCGGGCTAGTAATGAGAGCAGCATTTCCTTTTTCAGTACTCAACAAACACCTGAGGACTCGAGCACTGACAGTACTGGTTCCAAACACCCTATAAAAGAGGCAGTACCTTTGATGAATCATCTTCATCCTTATAAACAAGTTGATGGCAGTCAGCCCGGTGGAGGATATTTTCATAACCACAACCCCAGAAAAGAATTTGTGTTTCCAGCTCTTGATCAAGATGAGGGTGAATTTGATGGGTTCTCCTGTGAGAAACCAATGCACAAGGAAAGAACATTCCACTCTGAGAAGCCTATCTCTCACACAGAAGATCCATTGGGTCTATTTTCAGGATCCGGTGACTACATCGATTCTCATCGAGGGTTGCCACATGCATTTTCTGATTCAAAGTTGCACGAGAATGGAGGAAACCCTGCTTTCTGCTCACAAGATGGAATGAACCCATTGTCCCCCTTGAAATTTCCAAAGCCTCAATTATCTCCACAACTAAACTCAACTGTCTCACAAGACAAACCACTGAAACCACATGAGCATGATGATCTTGTTTATCCTCATGTGCAATATAAGTTAGTGGAAACCGTATCTCAGAGTAGACCGGATTGGCTGAATTCTTCCACATGTCCAGAAATATCAGGGAGGAATGAACCTAACGATACAGGTACTGGCAGCATTGATGACAAAGAACAAACAGCTGAAAAAGACTCAAATAATTCTGGTTTCTTGATACCAAAAAAATTTGAAGAAAACTTTTCAACCTTGGAAAGGTTTGGTCAAAAAAATCCTTTTCTGTGTCAAGGTGGAGAGCTTTATGAGGAGAGATCTCCTGCTACTGGATGGGGATATAAGACAATATTGCCGGATATGAACTCCAACGTATCTCCTTTTGGCATTGATACTTCTATGCAAGTGTTACAAGCTTCAGGTCAAGTGCTTCCTGCATCCTCAGCCATTAATTTTAAGCCTTTTGTAGATAACCTGATGGAGCACCCCCAAAACCACCGACTGGAAAAAATTCCTCCTGAGAGCCAAAGAACTGCCAATGATGAGGATTGTGCTTTGACTATAACAGTAAGTGGTGTAGAAGGAAAAGGGATTTCAGAGATTGGGAATTATGAAGTTGCAGGCCTATATCCAAGTGTCAGACAGCAGTATCACAATGCAGATTCTTCAACTGATCTTATGACTGGGTCATCCTGTGGGCTAGCTTCCCTTGAACCTCCATTGCTAAAACCTGTTACAAGTCACAAAGATATGGGTATCCAAGAGCCCATTCAAAGGAACTCTGTGGATTTGTGCCCATCTACAGCTCATGCTAATTCTGGTTTGAGCTCAAATTGGAATAAGCATGACTACACAATGACTCAGAATCCAAACAAAGATGCTTTGTTTCAGGCAGAGTTCTCTCTCCTAGATGAAAACTTAGTTAATTACCCTGATCAGAAGGTTGAGAGTGTGGGCTTTGCTGGGCCTGTTAATGAGAAATCAAATGCCAAAGATCGATCATTGGCAGAAACTAAACCTCCAAGTAGAACTCATGATAGAAATCTGCAGGAGCCTGTTATTATTGTGGAAGATGTGCTTGAGACTAATCATGCTGGCATAGAGTCTTCATCTGGAGCTGCCCCATGCATACTGGATGAAACCAGCGACGATATTATCAATATTTTATCTCCTACAGCAACAGAGGAAGAAGGAAGCATAGTTCTAGAGTTTGAGGTAAGATTGCTTGAACTTGATTGGTCTGTGGTTCTGTAAATTTACTATATACTAGGAAGCTTGAGTTTCTTCGTGCTTTTCTTTATAGGATGCTGTGGCTGATGATGAGGACAAGACTGAATCAATTAGCGATGCAATGATAGCTGAAATGGAAGCCAGCATATATGGCTTGCAGGTCTTATGCTCCTGTCTTAGATCATATGGTTCAATGTGATTATTTTTTTGGAAGCATCTTTTGATTGGAAAATCATACTTTATCATTTTATTTGCTGACCTAAAAGACCCTGTCACCACCACCTTGTTGAGGCAGCGGGGGACATACTATTTTTTTCTGAGACCTTGAGGTCTTCTAGGTTAAGTCAGAGACTAAGGGTGGGTTTGGATACACAAACCTATCTCATCTCATCTATCTCATCATTACAACTTTCTCAAATTCCCATACAAAAATATAATAAACAATTCAACTTTTTCAAATCCCAAAATAAAAATAATACTAAAACATTATATTTAATAATATTTTATTCGACTTTCAACAAAACATCTCATCTCATCTGAACTCTCTCTCCAAACTCACCCTCACACGTATAAGGTGAAGTTTGTTTACTCTGTGACGAAAGCAACAGTGTAAGTTGTCAAACCTTTTTCAAGCTATTAATGAATTGTTGAATTGACAAGTGAAAAGGATAAAATTTGTTATGGCCCTCTAGCCTCTTAATCACAAAAGTTGAAGGGCTTTAAGAGTTGGACTATAGAGGAACATTTTGCAAGCTGTAGGTGAGCTAGCGATCCACTTTGAATAAAAAGCGTAGAGCTCAACAAGGGAATAAAGTATTGTTGAACTCCAAAACCAACTTAAGTTGAGCTGTGTTGATTGATGAACCATGGGCTATGGATTTGATCCCTATCTACCCACCAAAGATAAAGGAAATTATGTGTGCTCAAAGGTCAAGTAGAAGACAAGAATTGGTGCATTCTTAATCCCTAGCCAAAATAAGTGAACGAAATTCGTGAACCTTCTTATCTTTCTTTCCATAGTGTATAACTTGCTCCACCATAGTGTATCATACAAGAGTTGTTGAATGGGCAATATATTTCTAATATAACTGCGGGGCAAGATTTAGAATTCAATTATAAATGTAGAAGTTGGTATGCTAAGTTGCATTTAGACCTAAATTCTTTTCTACCTCCGTTATAGAGCTTGCAAACTCATGGTCATGTACCTTGTAAGTAAAAGGTTCATTTATCCATTGGTGCACATAAATTTTGTGCTAGATAAATTCGATCTTCCCTATAAGGGGGATAATTTTTCTTGGAAAATCTTGTGTTTGGTGTGACTTTGAAGGAAATTCACCCTCAAAAGGTAGAAATGAAGAAGCGAACTTGGTCAGGGTTTTTTTATGTTTCTCTTGTGTAGGTACTGCATGGATGACTTCAATTTTGTTTTCTAGGTTCTTAGGCAATAGTTTAATAAGGCAATGGTCAATTGCCGGAATATTTGGATTTTCTGGAAGGAAGAAGCCTCTATTTGAATTCATGGTTCTACTGATATCTCTTTAATAACCTCTGTCCAGGATATAGCCCAAAAGATGGGATTTTCTTAGTTTACTATGATTTTATCCCTTCTGGGCTGACTGTCTGTGGATACTGATACAACTATTTCTGAAAGAGTGGTGCTACTCCCACCGCTGGGAGCTCCCGCTGGGGCTCCCGCTAGCGGTTTTGGTTTGAGTTTTTTTTTTTTTTTTTGTATTTTTTTACATGTATTTTTTAACACATTTAAATATATTTTAAAAAATAAAAGAATTCATAATATTATTAAAAAATACTTACTTAATCATTAAGTAAAAAATAATAATAATAAAAAAATAAAAAACTCATAGCGGTAGAGACTAGTGGTAAGAGTAGTATTTTCCTTTCTGAAAAGTGACCAGCTCTCTGAGATTTTCCCTACTTTATGTTTCCAATGGTGTGGTTTCTACTTGCAACTGATTTTTTTATTTTTTGTTCAAATATACAGATTATAAAGAATGCTGATCTTGAAGAATTGCGGGAATTAGGATCTGGTACTTATGGGACTGTATATCATGGAAAATGGCGAGGAACAGATGTTGCCATAAAGAGAATAAAAAAGAGTTGCTTTTCAGGGAGATCATCGGAACAAGAACGGTTGGTAGGTACCTACATATTTTTCTTCTTAATGTTCTTCCTCATACTCAAATAACAATAGTGAGTATGAAAATTAAAAAGTTAATTTTTCCAAGTGAGATGGAAATCTTGAGAAGCCTTAAAAATAATTGATGGCACTTATTCTGGAATATATGGGTCGTTTTCTATCATATAAAAGCTGTTATTTGGATTGCAAATGGTTTTTGGTATGCAATGCTTATGTATGCACGCTTATCTATGAATCCTTTACCCAATTTGAAATGCCAAATTCTTTTACCTATCTGAACAAAACTTTAAATTGTCAACTGACGGCTTTACTAGACCAGAGACTTCTGGAGAGAGGCTCAGATTCTGTCAAATCTTCACCATCCAAATGTGGTCGCATTTTATGGTGTCGTCCCGGATGGAACTGGAGGAACCTTGGCAACAGTAACCGAGTATATGGTGAATGGGTCACTTAGGCATGTCCTACTTAAGAAGGATAGGTAATTTATCCTCCAATTATTTCTGTATATGTTCTTCCAATAATTATTTATACACATGTGCATCTTTGGATTCTTTGTGCAGAGCACTTGACCGTCGTAAAAAGCTTATAATTGCCATGGATGCAGCTTTTGGCATGGAATACTTGCATTCAAAAAATATTGTTCATTTTGACTTGAAATGTGACAATTTGCTTGTCAACCTGAGGGATCCACAACGACCCATCTGCAAGGTAAAATGGGACAAACGCTCTTTTTTCTATATAGGTCAAATAAAATTTTTTTGATAGAAGCAGCTAGGCGTTGCCCAACTACACAGGAGGTACAAAGAGAAAACCATTCTACGAGTTAGGAACTAGTCATGGATACAAGGAAATCATGAAAACTAGCCCCATTGAAATCATTGCAGTAGCCCAAAAAAATATAGTGTTGAAGAAGATTCTCTTGAGCTCGTCCTAGGAATGTTCCCGATTTTCAAAACACCGACCATTTCTCTCAGTGTTTCCCCCAAGAGGCATGATAGTGACATGACTTGGCTTAATTGATTTCTGCTGGAAACCTTCTACTAGAAGCCATAATTTGACGATACTAACAAGTTTACAAGTTTTATGTGTTTTTTTTTTTTTTTTTGGTTGGGGGGGAATATCCTGGTTGATTCAAGTTGCAAGTTCAGATTTACCACTTGCATTTGTCTATGGTGTTTGTTTTTGCAGGTTGGAGATTTTGGATTATCAAGAATTAAACGTAATACTCTGGTGTCTGGTGGTGTGCGAGGAACACTTCCATGGATGGCACCAGAATTGTTAAATGGTAGCAGTAGTCGGGTCTCTGAGAAGGTTAGTGGGGCCATGTTATATGTCATAGTGTAAAGGAAGGAAGAAATCGTTTTTAGTTCTGACTCAATGTTAAAAAAAAAAAAAATCATTTGGTAAAGCAGTTAATTATATGGTATTGCTTTTGACAGGTCGATGTTTTCTCATTTGGCATTTCAATGTGGGAGATCTTGACTGGGGAGGAACCTTATGAAAATATGCATTGTGGTGCAATTATTGGTAAGTTTATGTTTTTGAGCTGATCGTGAAATGCCACTCTACTTTTGGAGTGCTTCAAAGTGCAATGAAATAATTATTTTCTGATTTCCTTGAAATATTAACATGTTTGTTCTTCATGTAAAATGGAATCATTGGCAAAACTGCTGCAATGATTATAAATAGGGAATAAACGATTTGTTTAATTTGGAAATCACTTCAGTTGGTGCAACTAGTAAACAATAAATTGACAATGCAATAAACTGACAGAAGAGAAGAAAAAATAGAAATAAAAAATTCATTTACGAAAATGTGGAACATTCAATGCGTATACATACTCATAATAAAATTATGGGCTGTGTCCCCTTCATTAAAAAAATGTATCCGCATGCATGTATGGTATCCAACTACAAATGGTAATGAGGGAGAAAGAGGCTGTGCTGGAAGTTATCAATGAAAAGGTTCATCAATTAAAATTTTAAATATTAAAAGAAGAAATGGGTGCAAAATGTAGGAGATATTTAGCTAATTAAAAGTAAATTAAAAAAATGAACCGGCGATTGGTGGATGTGGAAGTGGGGCCATTTTAGGAATTGGATTAAGATGGAAAAAAATTTATTGTTATAGGTTTTCAACATTGAGAAAGCTAATCTTTTCAAATGTATCAAGAGTTGAACTCAAAGTTGAGGTGGACAATATTATGGTGGGTAGTGACTGTTTTCTGGCAGTAAAGCAACGGTGAAGTGAGGTTTATGGTATGCTGTCTAGTTGTGTGGTGCTAAAGCTATGATATGTGTAGAAGAGATCTGATACTGAATTGATGTGGAGAGCAGACCAAAGTTCTTAGTCTACATTTAATAGTTCCACCTTATTGAATAATATTATAGATTGAATTTCTGAAGGATGGGATAGGTTATCTAGGTTTATGTCTCTAATTAGATGATTTAATTTGTTTACTATGGTGCATTCGGAAGGAATCTTGATGATAGGGAGCACTTCCTGGAAGAATTTAGGAGTTTTTTCTTGAAGACTATTTACTTGGGCCATTGCTACAGATTTTAATGGTCTCCCCTTCATGATTTCCTTGTATCCATTTCTAGTTCCTAACTAGGTGTATTCTCTTTTATACTTCTGTGTACTTGGGCTATGCCTATTTCAGTATTAATAAAATATGTTTTACCTACTAAAAAAAATTAGACTATTTAAGTTTGTATTTGAGGAGAATTGATTGGGATAAGGAGTTGTGGAAATAGACTGGAAAATAGGTTGGATTAAGGGGTTCCAATTACAGAGTAACAAGTTGGTATGATCTGGAGCTCAAAGCAAGTGAGAGAAGGAAAAAAAACTCAGATCTGAGTTGGGGATGTGAACACTAAGGACTCGTTTGGATAATGAGATGAGATGAGATGAGATTGTTTTAGATGAATTAAATAAAATATTGTTAGAATATTATTTTTTAATATTATTATTGTTTTGAGATTTGAAAAAGTTGAATTGTTTATTATATTTTGTATGAAAATTTGGAAAAGTTGTAATGATGAGATGAGATGAGATGGGTTGAGAGTGTTTCTGTATCCAAACGGGACCTAAATCTGGAACGTTAGCAGATCTAGCTTTATGGGTTGACACTAGCAAAGGCTTGTTGTGCTGAGGTTTGTAAACGTGTTGATTTCAGTGTTCTAAGGATGATTACTCAAGCATGGTTGCAAGGTTTCAAGTTGCTGGAAATTAAAGAAAGAAGGAAAAGATAAATGTGGACATCACACGTTTTTAAACGTGTTGATTTCATTGTTCTAAGGATGATTACTCAGGCATGGTTGCAAGGTTTCAAGTTGCTGGAAATTAAAGAAAAAAGAAGGAAAAGATAAATTTGGACATCACACCTAGTTACCCTAAACATCACACCTGGGTTTCCTCAACATCACCCCTTGAAAAAGGATCATAGTTGCAAAATTTTAGTAAATTTCTTTTTTTTGTTTTTTTTTTATGCTTGAAAGAGTTAACTTCAGTATGTGTTGCCAACTAATCTGACCACAAGTAGGACTATGGCTATTAATCCTAAACAACTGAGAAAACTATTTATAAAGAACTTAATAACATCAGAGATCCATAATATTACCCCAAGGATGAAAACTATAGCCCATACTTGAATTTGTAATATAAATTGCCCCCGATTCCTTAAGAAAATAAAACTAAAGTAAAACAAAACCACCCTTCTTCTTCCTGCATCTTTCTTGCAATAGTGTTTGTGCCATTGTTTGGTGACAAAAGCTGTAGGGTGAGGGACAAGGCATGGGGGCTGGGTTTGATGGTGGTGATGGAGGCTCAAAGACCGTTGTTACCTGCCAAAGCAGGGTATTGCGGTCTAAATTTGGATGTTATTCTAAACTTTAGTATTTTGCATGAAGTGGCCACTCTAAAAAATTTGAACCTGTGTACTTGCACTTTAGGGTAGCAATGCTTATAATTCCTCATTTGCGATGAAGATGGTCTAAGCGGTATTGTCATTGGTACACTGATGGTGGTGCTTCAGCCTGTGTCAAGTTGTCACTAGTAAAGCAGGTTGCTTGTGCTTTTCAAGTTGGATAGCAAACTTGCATATAACTTAGCGCACCATCTATATTTTCATTTTTAATACCGATTTCTAATACTATAATTCAAACACAAAAAATGGGCTACAAGATGTCAATATATTGGCTGGCTGGAGTTATTCTTCACACAGACAATTCCAACAAGTAAAATATCAATTTGAAGAACCTTTTCACTAGCTTATCTGACTAGAGACTTGGTTTATTTCTGATTTTCTTAGTTTCCTTCGATTCTTTCACCACACATCATAATTAAAGAATATCAACAGCTTTCTATCTTTCTTTTAACTATGATTCTATGATTTGGTGTATTGTGAATGAAGGGGGAATTGTGAAGAACACTCTACGACCTCCTATTCCAGAACATTGTGATCCTGAGTGGAGGAAGCTGATGGAAGATTGTTGGTCCCCAAATCCCGAAACCCGGCCATCATTTACTGAGATAACCAACCGATTGCGATGTATGGCTATAGTGCTTCAGTCAAAGGGATCTAATAATCTGGTGGTAAGGCAAGGGAAACCGAACATTTTGTGATGAATGAATACATATGCGCCTATTCTCTTCTTCAGGTACCAGGATTGTCTAGTATCTTCGAGAGAAAGCCCTTGGGGTTGAGGATCAAGGCTTCAAGGATGAGCATGAGTACTATTCGATGACCTTTTGTCAATAAAGACATCTCCATTTGTTTATTCTTTTGTAACAAAATTTACTTTGGGTAGTAAATGAAAAAGAGTGCATAGGCTGTTCTCTGCTTAGTTTAACTGCGTTTTTGTTCCAAAAAACATGAGTTCATTTGTACATACGCACTCAAAAGGCATAGAGTTGTGCATTGGGTTATCTCCTTCATGTCCGGATTACGAGTCTTGCCTTTTTCTTTCCCTCTCCATTTTGAGAGATCGCCATGTAATATTTGATATTATTGTGATATATAACAGTTGAGGCCAAAATATATTATGTTCCTTTCTTTTCCTATAGTTTGATGAATTTGTGTCGCTTTTGTTAAATCTTGAGTGCAACTTTGTAATTTGCAATTTTGTATCATAAGCTAACACTTTATCTAATCCTCTTTTTTTTTTTTTTTTTTTTGACATTTACACGATACCGATTATATGCCAACGATAGAGTTAATTCAAACTGCAAGACTAAGGCCGGTTTTGATTTTACAAATCATCTTATCTCATATCAAATAATCATTATAATTTTCTTATACTACCAAATAAAATATAAAAAATAATTCAATTTTTTTAAATCTTAAAATACAAATTATATTCTAATAATAGCTTATTTAATTTCTTCTCATCTATATAATCAAACGAGTCCTTGGAGTGTTTTCAAGGAGGAAGTTGATTCCTTTCCCATGCGAAGTTGATTTAGGAGCTGCAGAAAAGAAGAAAATAGAACACCCCATTTAAAGTGAACGTTTTTTTTTTTTCCTTTTCCACAGAGCTGCTGCTTCTCCTCTTCTCTAAGGATCCAAATTGATATCGACAGAAACCTATTTTTTATACGGGAGTAACTATCTCTGGATTGGAAGACAGACCCTAATGGCAACTTGCCTTGAAGAATATGCAACACAATGCAAAATATGCCACATCACAAAAGGGAAATGTTGTAATCCTTTTTTACAAATTTTATATGAAAGTCTTATACTATACACATCCACTTAATTGACATGTAATTTGTCATTTTTATCATTCAATCTTAATAATTAAATGTGTGTTTAAATAGAAGGATAAAGATGATAAATCACATGTTGGTTACATGGAAGTATGTGATGTAAGATTTCGTTTGTTTTTACAGATGAGATGAGTGTTAAAGTGTTTGAATATGGCCGAAAATCTACCTTGGCCTTGATGGTGTTTTTCATTATATAGACTTTACAAATAAATGCTCTTCATAGAAAGAAATAAATGCCCCCATGATTCTAGCCCTATACATGGAAACTATAATCTGTCAACTGATATGCTAACTGTACAAAAGAATAATCTGTTGTTAAATGGAGAAATAAGGAAGGAATTATGGACAGCATTATAATCCGTTGACAGCCCCCCTCAAATTGATGCGGGTTGATCAACAAGAATCAATTTGCCACGTAAGAAGGGATGGTGATGGCGAGTGAGAGCTTTGGTGAAGATATCAATAAGTTGTAGTTCAGTGGAAATATGTGGAAGAGTGACAACACGAGCTTCAAAGGCTTCACGGATACAATGATAGTTGACTTCAATATACTTTGTGCACTCCTGATAGATAGGATTGGCCTTGATCTGAATTGCACTCTTATTATCTGCAGGTAAAAGGGTAGGATAGGTCTGAGAGAAGTCTAACTCAACAAGTAAACCGCGAAGCCAAATAATTTCGGAACAAGCAAGAGATATCGCCCGATACTCAGATTCTGTAGATGACTTAGAGACTCTGTCTTGCATCTTACTCTTTCAGAATATCAACGCATCACCTAAGAACACACACCGACCAGTGATAGAGCAAAGTGTATCAGCATAGCCAGCCCAGTCAGCGTCACTATAAGCAGCAAGGCGAGGTGAAGTGCTTGTAGGGAAGAATAAACCACAGGCAAAAGTGCCATGAACATAGCGTATAAGCCTACGAACAATAGCCAAATGAAGATGACGATGAGTCTGAAGAAACTGGCTGTCTTGTTGTATAGCAAAAGAGATGTCCGATAGTAATGGTGAGGTAGACAAGGCTACCCACCAACTTTCGGTATAAACTTGGATCAACAAGTAAGTCACCCTACTCTTTACGAAACTTGACATTCAATTCCATGAGAGTATCAATAGGGGTGGCCTCCTATAGTCCAACTATAGCCACCATGTCATTAGCATACTTATGTTAATTGAGTGAAATACCAAATGGATTACGATGCACCTCAAGACCAAGAAAGTATGTGAGAGGCCCAAGATCTTTCATATGAAAGGACTCTGAAAGACGAGTCTTGAGCTGGCTAAGTAAAGTAGAATCGGAACTAGTGATCACAATATCATCAACATAAATCAAAAGGACAACAATATTTATGTCTGATTTCCAAAGAAACAAGGAAAAGTCATGCTTGCTCTGCATGAATGAAAATTGTAATAAAGTAGTTCGAAATTTATCGAACCATGCCCTTGGGGCTTGTTTGAGACCATAAAGAGAGCGACGAAACTTACACACATGTTGAGTCGGAGAGGAAACAATCCCGGGGGTGGCTTCATATAAATGCACTTGTACTATTCTCGTAAGGACTCTGAGAGATGAGTCTTGAGCTGGCCAAGTAAAGTAGAATATGAACCAGTGATCACAATATCATCAACATAAACCAAAATGATAAAAATACCCATGTCTAATTTCTGAAGAAATAAGGAAGAGTCATGCTTGCTCTGCTTGAATGAAAATTGTAATAAAGTAGTTCGAAATTTATTGAACCATGCCCTTGGGGCTTGTTTGAAACCATAACGAGAGCGACGAAGCTTACACACATGTTGAGTTGGAGAGGAAAATAATTCCGGGGGTGGCTTCATATAAATGCACTTGTTAAGATCCCCATAAAGAAAGGTATTCTTGACATCCATTTGATGTAGTGGCTAATCATTGGAAGCAGAAAGAGTGAGAATAGTACGAACAATAGTCATCTTAGACACAAGAGCAAAGGTCTCTTCGTCATTGACACCATATTCTTGATTATTCTCAAGTGCAACGAGCCAACCTTTGTAACAAACCAAACTCCCATCAGATCGGACCTTGACTGAGTAAACCCATTTGCATCCCAAATGAGTAATGGTAGGAGGACAAGACTCAAAGTCCTAGGTGTGATTGGCCTCTAGAGCAGTGATTTCTTCCTGTATAACTTGTCGTCAACATTCATGCTTGGCAGCTTGTGAGTAGGACGTGAAAGTATCAAAATTGGACAATGTAGTAGTAAGAGCTGAAATAAAATGGCCAAAACTGGAAGAAGGAAATCCATACTGATCTGGAGGTGCAGAAACTCAAGGAGAGCAGCGTACCATAGGTGTTGGAGGTGCTACAACTGACTGGATCTAGAGTGTAGCAAGATCAGATATCGGGTGAGCCACCTGATGAGACTGTGTGCGAGGATGTCTTGTATACACAATACCTAGTTTAAAGAGAGAATTGACTAGATGAAGATCCAAGAATTGCTGCTCAAAGGAGGGGAGAACGATGGTAGAAGAGGAGGGCAAAGAAGATAGGAAATAAATGTTGATTTTCAAAGAACATAACATTTCGAGAAATACGTGTACGATGTAATGTAGAATCATATCAAACAAATCCCTTTTGACACACATTATATCCCAAGAACGCACATCTAACAGCTTGATCAGATAATTTATGTCGCTCATGAGGAGGTAAATGGACAAAGCATATGCAACCAAAGGTACAGAGATTATCGTAACTAGGTTGCTTAGCAAGCAGGTGAAAATAGGGAGACTCAATCTGTAAGACTTGGAAAGGTAAACGATTAATCAAGTGAGTAGTAGTTTTCATAGCCTCAACCCAGAACATGGAGGGAACATAGGATTTTAACAAGAGAGTACGTACCACATCCAGAAGATGACGATTTTTGCATTCGACTACTCCATTTTGTTGTGGAGTAGCTAAACTCAAACATTGATGAACAATACCTTTAGAAGTCAAGAACTTATGAAACTCATTAGACAAATATTTACCATTGGAATCGGTGCGTAATGTCTTGATAGGAGTAGAAAATTGATTTTCAACATGCGCTGAAAACACAATGAAAGTACGAAAGACCTCAGATTTAGAGCTAATAAAGTATACCCAAGTGAATCAACTATAATTATCAATAAAAGTCGCACAATATTTAAATTTTTCATGTGAACTAACGGGCAATGGTCCCCAAACATCACTATGGATAAGATCAAAGTAGTGAGAAGCTCTACTAACATACAAAGGAAAGGGAAGAGTTTTGCTTTTACCAAGCTTGCAAGAAGCACACTCAAGAGAGGAAGAACATCGCTCTTTATTACCTAGTAAACCAGAGTTCAATGCATGAGATAAGATCTGAGTATTGGGATGGTCTAAACGACGGTGTCACACCATACTAAGATCTAGAACATTATTACAAGCAAAAGACAAAATAAGAGGAACTGGAGAAAGTGCTGGAACAGGCAAAAATAGTGGAAACAATCACCCCACCTTAGGTCCCTTCGTGATCGGCCTCCCTGTTACCTGGTCCTGCGCAACACAACCATCACCAAAAAAATTAACAGTACAATTGTTATCGACTAACTGACTAACAGAAATTAGATCCATGGAAAGCTGAGGAGCAAGAAACAAATTAGTAAACTTAGAAGATGCATCTCCAACATCAGCTATTGGCAAGGAACTGCCATTGGCAGTTTGAATAACAGATTTTCCAGCATAGGGTCAAACATGACACAGAGCCGTGGGATTATTTGTCATGTGATTAGAGGCCCCCGAGTCCACATACCATATAGTTTAGTAGAATTTTTACCTTAAAACCCCATTGCCGAGAATGCCAAAACTAGCATCTGCTACACCATTTTGGGTGTGCAATAACTCACTACATAAGGGGCAGTAACAGAGGAATCACTTGGAGAAGAGGCATGTGCCGTAGAAATCGCTGTTGGAGAGATAATGACAGAAGTCTGAAATGCTTGAGCCTGACGATTTTAAGGTCGGATGTGACATTCCTTAATAATCTGACCCTTTTTTCTTGTAATAAGAGCAGAATTTTTTGAGATAATGGGCAGCGATATGCCCATATTCCTTACAGCAAAAACACTATAAGTTTTTGGAAGGCATAGGCGATCCTCATCCTTGGGCAGCATAAGCCACAGTTGCTGACCCTAAACTGCCATGAGATTACTCTAGAGTAGCTTGAGTACTGAAACGTTGTTCTTCGCGAAGTAACCCACCAAAACAAATATTAAGAGAAGGAACAGGAAATCTGTTCAGCAGAGAGGAGTGAACAGATTCATATTCTGGCGGTAGTTTCATAAGAAACTGATCACGCCGACTAGTCTTGTGAAAATCCTGAATAGTTGAAAGAGCGGAAGAGCGGCAACAGGAACATCCGCTGTATCCAGATCTGTATATTCGTTCTAAAAATTCAGAAATGCTAAGTAGTAGTCTTGGATTGAAAAACTGCCATGTTGAAAAATAGCAATCGCATGCTCTTACTGAAAATGACAAGCATCATTATCTTGATGATAAACCTTCTTCAAGTAATTCCACATGGATTGAGCAGAGCGATGAGGTTGCAAGTTGGTGACAATATGTGGCTCTATCGAACCAAGAAGCCAAGACATGACTCAAGTATCAAGCACAACCCATGAAAGAGAAGACACTGGATCCTTGGATTTGTCAATGTTGGATGGTGGTGCAACATCCGTACCATCAATATGGCCCCAAATATCTTTTCTCTTGAGAAAAAATTCAAACTGAAATGCCTGAGTAGAGTAATTTTTTCCCGCAAACTTGACATATACAGGTGCAGAGTCCATCGCAAATAAGTGAAACCCGAGACAAAGCAAAACAAAAAATAACCAAAGAAGACCGAAATAAAGAGAGAACTTAAAACCTACGATCGTGTCTGCGAGAGGAAGCAAGAAGCAAATGGCACCCAACCATAGAGTAACGTCGCAGAAAGCAGGAATCGCCACCAGAGGGCTGCTCCAACAGCCACGAACACACAGAGATGCCGGACTCACCACCAGAAGGCTGCTCCGACAGCCACCCAACCACAGAAGTGCTGAAATCACCAAGAGAGGGCTACGCCGATAGCCACTCAACCAAAGAAGTGCCGAAATCACCAACCTAGAAACACGAATGTTGAAAGTCCCGAGAAAAAAATCAGAAAAAGCAAGAAAAATTAAGAGACGGCTCTTGATACCATGTCAAAGCGTTTGAATATGGCTGAAAATTGGCCTTGAGGGTGTTTTTCATTATATAGACTTTACAAATAAATGCTCTACATAAAAAGAAATAAATGCCCACATTATTCTAGCCTTATACATGGAAACTATAATCTGTCAACTGATATGCTAACTGTACAAAAAAATAATTTGTTGTTAAATGGAGAAATAAGAAAGGAATTATACACAACAAAGCTGTCTGTTGATAATGAGATGAAAGTTGAATAAAATATTATTAAAATATATATTTTTAATATAATTTTTGTTTTTAGATTTAAAAAAATTAAATTGTTTATTTTAATTTATATGTAAATTTAAAAAAATTATAATAATTAAATGAAATAAAATAAATTGTGAAAATAAACGAAATCTAAAGTAGTGCGATCTAGAACCCATCTCTCTCTTCTGCAGAATGGTACAATATCTACTATGACAAGGCAACGGGCCTGGGCACCTTTGGTAGCATGCAAAACAAACTTTGCAATTTCTCTAATACTTCACTCTCTTTTATTTATTTTTTCTTGTTCATGTCAAATCTACCAAAGAAATTTACAATGCAAAAAACTTTCACTCTCTTTAACAATTTTTTCTGCGGAAATTCCCCCAGAGAGAGAGAGAAAAAAAACACTTAGAATTCTTTCAAATCAACATGTACTGTATAGGATAATCTTCAAGCTCCATCGAGTCTTACTGAGGTCACTTCACCTTTTACACATCCCTGTACAACAATTGATTCTTCGGTATTCTCTCTGAAGGCAGAGGGCAACTCACTATCAGCATGCCTTTCATGGCCCCTCTGTACATTGCCTGCAAGAATGTTAAAGAGCATTATGCATACTTCTACCATACATATATCTACAAGCACCAATCATTTACAATACAGTAGTTATTTGCATATCATCCTTTGGACAAGCAAGCAACTTTCAAATCTTGTGTAACAAAAGTTTAGAAAAATTATAAGAGAATCATTTTATGTTGTCTTTTTCAATTATCTAACTTTCGTCCCTTTTTTCAATATAAGGTCTCCACCATATTTCTTGTCAAATCGACAATGGAAATCAATTACAAAATATATATATATATATATATATATATATATATATATATATATATATAGAGGTAATTGCAATAACAAAGTTTACACCCAACAATGACATCATGACTAGTTAGGGCCATTTTTGGCGGTGCCTACCCAACCATGCTGTGCTAGGTAGGACGGTGGGTGGGCCCACTGTAGTTGGGTAGGCATTAATATAATTGTACATGATATTTTTCCTCCATTTGATGACAAATTAGATGGAGGCCTTGTATTGGCCACATTGCTTGATACAAACTAAAAAATTCAAGCATGTGAGAAGAGATGCTAACAAAGTGGCACATCAACTAGCCAAAAAAGCAGTTTCATTGAGTCAAGAAACTTTTGATGTGGGCTATGTAGATCCTTGTATTATGCCTCTTGTAATGGTTGAAGGCCATAACACTGGTTGAAGCAACGAAGATCTTTTCTTTCAAGAAAATGTTGCAAATGGCAGGCTGTAAATAAGAGAACACATAGTTCCTGACTATTGCAAAATCTCAATTCGGAACTGGTGACTTAATCTTGTGATTAACCTTACAAAGAACTGGTTTAGAGAAAAATTTCTTCTGGATACCAATGTAACTGCTACATATTGCAATCACAAGAATCCCCGTGATGAATTAAATTTCTTCATGTCTTGATGTAGATTGGAAGAAGCTTATAATGGTTTGAATGACAAGGCAGACAAGTTTCACACGAGCATAAAAATGAAAATGAACATTCATTCCTACGGCAAGAGCAAAAAATGTACATAATAGAGAGTCTCAAAGTCATTCGGTTTTTGAGGTTGCTTACCTCTACAACATCAATGGAGTTCTGCTTCTTGTGAAACATCACATCTTATCTTATCATATCAGAATAGATACCATATTTAACCCCCGTGGTAGGGTTGTGCAAACTCCGGTAGCTAAACGAGCAAAAACAGAATGTGAATCTTTCCCTTATTCATTCTCGGAGTCCCGAGTGTGCACATAGAAAAGACCACGCAGAAAACGACTTTGTTTCCAAAGTGGGTGCACCAGAAACAGAAAAGTTAGTACCAACCCGAATAGAGGCCACAGTTTTACACCCGTGGTAAGGTCAGAACGGAACAAAAATATAATGTTATGCTAGAGGTTTTCAGAAATCATATCATATCATATCAGAGTACAAAACATCTTCAGAATAGAACATAATCATATCTCAAAAACATAATTTATGCACAAAATTACGTATTCGCTCTCTTTTGCATAGTTCAGAAACAGAATGTCAAAAATAAGCTCATGTCTACACCACTCGTGACAGAAAATAATTTCTTCTTAAACAGAATCTCATGAGTAATGCAGAACAAATAACTGAGGTAGTTCAAATTTCTTTCCATAACCAAATATGTATATTTTTCAAAAAATCAACCTCAGCTCATTTTATTTTAATGCAAAGTCTAGCATAGGAACCCCGCTTACCTGGACTTCTTAGTTTTTTCAGAATTTTCTTCAAAAATGTCGAACAATAATTAATCGCCACCTATACATAATAACGGAATTTTCATAAATTTCCAATCCAATACATATTTAAATATTTAAGCCTAAGATGCTAAAATGACCTATTTTAGTTCTTTAAAAACATAACTTCACGTAATCCTAAAATATCATCACATTTTCCAAATTCATCAATGCCCCAATAATCAGTCCGAACAAAACACAAAATCTAACTTATTTACTAATGAGATCAAATTATAAAATAATAAAATTGTATAACATAATTATATAAAAGAAAAACTATTAAAGTATACAAAGCAAAAATACCATTTAATTAAAATAGACTTAATTAATCTCTCTTTAAAGAGTTCAAAATAAAAGTCTTGCACTACATTGTACTTCTAGAAATATATTAAAAAAAATATAATAGTACTAATACCATATTACAAATCTTTATTATTATCATTATAAAAATAATGTATTTTCTTAAGTAAAATTAAACCAAGACCATTTTTAAAAACATAACCCAAAAAAAAAAAAAAAGACCTCTCACCCGAAAACATAAACCTGAGAACTTTCCATATATATATATATATATATATATATATATATATATATTAGGTTAAAACTGATAAGTACCCAACAAAACTTTCCATATATATCATATATATTATGTATGTATATATAACTTATAAGAAATAAACCAAACAAACACACATACGGGATTAACACCTAGTATGCGACGGCAGCAGCTTACCCAAGGGAAACTGAGGCACGCGTGGAGGGGTGAGGCACGACGGGGTTGGCTGAAGGGACCGAAGTGGCGCGACAGAAGAGCAGGAGTGCGGCGTAGACTCTGTCGAGCTGGGTTGCGCACCAGCAAACACGAGAGAGTGGTGAGCGAGAGAGAGACGGAGAAACTCACCGTGATGCAGCGAGGCGTGCGACGGTCTGGGGCTGGGCGTCTACCAAGGCAGTGTTCGAAGGTGAAGACTCGACCTCCGATGTCCTCTAATGGCAGTGGAGTCGAAGTGGAGGGGGGCTAATGACGTGGCTCATGATGGGGATACTTCCCCTGTTTTGGCATGTAAAAACAGAGTATTACGTGGGTGTTTTTCCTTCAACGGCTGGGCGATGGTGGTTGGCTTTCCATGGTGGTGAGGATGGGCTGGAGGGTGGTGCGCTGTTTGCAAGGAGGAGTTGCTGGCTACAACTTCGTGTGGCAGGGCAGCGGCATCATGGAAAAATATTGTGCTGGGTTATAGGCTTGGCTCGTTTGTGGCAGTGGTTGGGGGTGCTGCACGGCTACGCTGAGGGGGAGGGCTCACAGTGAGGAGGAGAAGTGGGCTACGGAGGGGAAGAGGTTGGGCAGTGGGCAAGCGATGGTGGCCAGACATGGTGTAGTGGTTGCTCGCGGTTGCTGAACTTCACGTATAAGTGGGACATTCTCACGAAAATGGCTTGTTACTGCAGCTGAGGCCGTCAGGAGGTGGTGGCGCAAGGTGAGGCTTTGGGCCCTGGGTGATTGTCGTTTACAGTGGAGGGATAGGCGTCGGACTAGGAGAGGCTGGGTGATTCTTGTGGCTGGTTTTCCAAAGGTATGAGATAAAAGTGTCTATTTATATGGGTGATAAGAAAACCCTAGAGAATCAAAAGAGGTAGACATGCATGCGGATGGGAAAAGAGTAGTGCGGAGAAGTTAACGTGTGAAAAAAAAAAAGTGATTGAAACAAAACAAAAACAAAAACCCTAAAGCTGAGGAGATTAGAGGCCAACATGCATGAGAGTGCAAACGTGAGTGCAGTGACTAAACGAACACGAACGTGCATAACGTGGAGTCTGAAATTATTTTTCACAGCTAGGGCTCTTTAACCTGAAAATAATTAGCCCACGTCATGGATCTTGAATGGGGTTAATGCATGGCCTTTTTCTCTAAGTTTTGGACCTCAACCCAACCTAAAAAATTACACTTGTTCCATAAATTTTTCGAGTGAATATCTACTCGGTCTATTAAAAGAATCAAAACCTAATTATCAAACCTATTGATAAATCATAGTCCGCCATTAAAAAAAAAATCGGGCTCAATGTCCATAAAAAAAAAAAATACTTGTTAACCCGAAATGGGCTTTTCTTACCTATAAACTCAAAAATTTTGTAAAGCGGGCTTGGCTAGGCCCGGGTGTTACAAAAGCAATCTCACAAACTGACGTGATTTGATGTGATTTGTCAGATTATAAAGTTACTTTAATTATAAAGTAGATTTAACGGATCATATGAAGTTACATCAGTTTGTGTGATTAATTTTGTGTAATTCATTTGTGAATGTAGCGGTAAAAAAAAACATCAAATATCACTGCAGCATAAAAGAAATACGTAACAAATTTGTAAAAGGTCAAAGAAAAAGCGGTATCGGGGCAAATTTCATTTGAAATTCCAGCAGGAGAAACCTAATCAATTGTTCGCCTTACTTATATGAAGATTCAATCCATGTAATCAAATTAGTTATACATATAATATATCGTTGAAAGATATTTTTTTAAACAGGGAGTATAGTGAAAACTAAGAATGAAACAAAAGGTACCCAGAGTCCATCTTCATGTGATGAGCATTGAAAAAGAAAACAGTGGAAGATATGAAAGTAATGTCAAAGTAGTTGGCATAAACTTGAATTTTGTCGGAATCGATATCAACGAGTACTACATTAGCAAACTTGGACACCTCCCGAGCCGATTTGCAAAGCTACATGCATAGATGGTTAATTAAAGAAAGCAAAATGCATCATCAAATTCACTCATTTGAGAATTCGTTCCAATGATGAAATTCAATCCAGAGACAAGGGGGAATTGGAAGAAGAGGGGAAAAGAGAGATGCGTACGGCGTCATCGAGATGGAGATAGACGGGGTCGGAAGAGTAGCCAA
Source organism: Juglans microcarpa x Juglans regia (assembly GCF_004785595.1). Taxonomy (NCBI): domain Eukaryota; kingdom Viridiplantae; phylum Streptophyta; class Magnoliopsida; order Fagales; family Juglandaceae; genus Juglans; species Juglans microcarpa x Juglans regia. The sequence continues at coordinate 10,690,553 of NC_054597.1, read as the reverse complement.
AACGTAGGACGAGGACCTTGTCGATGGTGTCTCTAATGATTGTGTCCACCTCTCGCTTTTTCCTCAGCGTTCTTAATACGTAACTCATAACTCATTCTCTCTCTTTGCCTGAACTCTTCCACACCATTCCACCTTCACTTCCGCAAATAACTTTAGCAACCAGAAATGCTTAAGAAAACTGTTTTTTTTTTCTTCTTTATAATCAAGCATATTATATATAAATAAAGATATTATATATAAATAAATGTACAAAAGTTTAAGGTGAATCATTTCCGCTATCAATATACAAGAAACAACTAGAAATATTATCTAAGGGTATGCTTCCAAAAACATGATTGGTAGCTGCCCATTATGCCACTGAGTGCGCACATTGATTTTGAGATCAATGTATCTTAGTAAATTTCCAATCTTGATGATGCTAGGAGATGAGAAGAATGTCCCCAATAATTGTTGATATGTTCCAGAAATGAGTGAAATCAAGATTCTCAATAGATGTAAATACCGACTAAGCATCCCCTTCTATTATTGCTAGATTCTGATTGAAAGTCATGTTGGGTGCTAATAGCTCTACCAAGGCTTCCACCACTAGAGGGATAGTGGTTTGTAGTTTTTTCGTTTTTATCCCCAGAATGTCTCCACTGTGATTTCTTTGTATTTCTGAGACTACTGAGAATTGTTCATATATTGCTGCATCAAAAGAGAAGATTTGATAACATGAAGGAGGGGGTTTCCATTCTTATTCTTTGCTATGTTGACTCTGTCTTTCTTTCTAAGTTTCTTTATAATCTTCATAGAAGTGTTTCAGCTGGACATTTGCCTCTTCAAGTGATAAGAATGTGTGATTGTGAACAATGTCATTTCTCTTTCTCCAAATAAAATCTAGCATTATAACTGCAAATAGCTGGAAGTGGTGCCTTTCTTCTGTTCGAAGTTCCAATTCTTTTTCTGGATAGATGATCATTCTAATCCAAACTGATATAGAATCAATTGGCAATCTTGCTAGATTTAGAGGCCAATTTCTCTGTTGTGACAAAATTTTGATGACAAGATAGTCTATAAAAAGATGCTTTATAGTCTCTCTCTTGGTTGCAGAGTGGACATTCTTCTGAATCTTGATAGGGAATGAAATCACCAATTCGTGATTTAGTAAGAAAAATATTTCAAAGTAGTTATCAAATCAGTAATTTATGGCAATCATGAATTTTAAAGCTCCACATTGGCTTGAAGAGTGATATTGAGAATCCAGGTTGAACTAATACTTGGGTTTGCAATGTTGCCTGATAAGCTGTTTTAACAGAGTATTTTCCATTGTGACTTAGTGCCCAAAAAACTTTTTCTTGCTCAAATGATCTTACTGAGAGCGAGATTTTTTGTATTTCTGATATACTTTATTGATCAAAGAGATTTCACATTTTTGGAACATCCCAACTCCTAGGATTATTGATTATGAGATCTAAAACTATAAGAGTTGGGTAATCAAGGGCCATACCTTGTACTTACTGTGGTTTGAAGTTATTCAGTGAAGAAATCCATAGATCTGACCAGATATTTACAAATTCTCCACTATAGATTTGGAAGCAACGATCTTTGTTGAGCAAATCGTTTATTTTGAGTATTCCCTTCCACATACATGAGTCAGTTGCCTTCTGTATTGCCTCCCAAAAAGTTGTATTCTTTAGGTATTTAGCAGTTATGATTGAATGCCACGAACCATTTGTAGGTCCACCTAATTCCCATCATGTTTTTACTAGCATTGCTTGATTAATTTTCTCCATTAATCTGATACCCAGGCCACCTTCTTTTTTTGATAAATAGATAGACTTCCAAGACTTTAATGTCATATGATGAATTTTGTCCTTTGAGAATCACCACCAAAAGTTTTTGAAAAATGTATCAAGTGATCTGCAGACTGATTTTGGTAGCTGAAAAGAGCTCATATGATATGTTGGTGTCGTGCTTACTACATATTTGATTAGCATCGTTCTGCTTGCCTAGACTAGTAGCTTTGATTTCCAACCTTCCAATTTTTCCCCACTTTGGTTAGCATTTCACTGTAATTTTCTTGTTTGCTTCTGTTGAACGAGGTTGGTAAGCCCAAATATTTCATTCTAGCCGATGCTGTTTTATAAAGTAACCATTGGGAAATAGAAGTTTTTGTTGTTTGGTTTGTATTCCTTGTAATAAACATTGAAGATTTATTCAGATTTATCTTTTGTCCGGACCAACTTTGATATTTTGCCAAACATTCTGATATGTTTTATGCATTTTTTTCTGTTACCTTTGTGAGGATAATTCTGTCATTGCAGATAGTAAATGTGACACAGTTGGACTATTTCTATTGATTTGTATCCCTTCCAGTTTCTGTTAAGCTTCGGCCTTCAATAAGATTCCAGATAGTGCTTTTGTGACCAGTATAAAAAGAAATGGCGAAATTGGATCATCTTGCCTGATACCTCTCTGAGATTTGAAGAAACCTCTTGGAGAGTCATTGATGAGGATGGAAAACGACATTGTAGTTATGCACTCATTTATCAAATTTATCCATTTTTTATTGAAACCCAGATTCTTCATCACTCTGAAGAGAAATGTCCATTCCACCTGATCGAAAGCTTTTTCCATGTCTAATTTAATTGCCATCAAACCTTTTTTCCCTATTTTCCTTTTGAGATGATAAAATAGCTCATGAGCTATGATAGTATTTTCCTTAATGTTTCTACTAGGGACAAAGGCTATTTGGAGTGGAGAGATAATTTTTAGGAGTATAAATTTGAGACAATTGGCCATGATTTTGGTTATGATCTTATAGCTGACATTTGTAAGACTAATGGGACAATATTGGCTTGGACTATTTGGACTAGAAATCTTTGGGATAAGAGCAATGTTGTTATGATTAATCTGCTTTAGAAGATGTCCACTGCTAAAGAAATTCTACACTGCTAGTATAACTTCTTTCTTGACAATATTCCAGTAGTGCTTATAAAAGAGGATCGTCATTCCATCAAGCCCTAGAGCTTTGTTACTGGGAATCTGTTTTCAAACTTCAAATATTTCCTTTTCTTCTGATATGGTAGTTAAAGATTCATTCTCTATGTTCGAGATTTGTTTATCAAAGAGATTATCCAAATATTTCAGAACAATTGGATTTGAAGAGGAATATATAGAGCTGAAATGATTAATAAAAGTAGATTCTATTTCAAGAGGGTCCATAGACCAAATACCTGGTCCCAGTTTGTTTCAATAGCATTCCTTCTTCTTCGGATGGTTGTTGTCAAGTGATAAAATTTGGTGTTGAGATCCATTGAAGTTAGCCAAGTATGTCTGGATTTTTGTTTCCATAAGATTTCTTTATATGCTTGTTGCTTGTGCAGTCTAAGTTGCAAAAGTCTTTCTTTTTCTTGGTTTGAAGGAGTCATAAGATTGCCTTGTACCTCAACAAGTTCACTTTCAATCTGAAGAATATTGTGGTTGATATGCTCGAAGTGACTTTTGTTCCAAATTTTGAGCGCTTCTTTGATGGACTTGATTTTCTTGCATAGGATGCAAGATAGATTGCCCAAATGAGGTTTCTTCCATGCTTTGTTTATTATTTGGTGGCTTAATGGCTCGCGAGTCCAAAATTTTTCAAACTTGAAAGAGGGAGCTTGGCGTATATTAGTCGTGGTATGCAATAAGATTGAATGATGGTCCGATGCTAATGATGCTAAGTGTTGTAATGTTGCATCTAAAAAAAAGTGGTCTCCATTCTTGATTTGCAATGGCACGGTCTAATCTTTCTCTTATAAGTGTTTTGTCCTGTTTGTTATTAGTCTAAGTGAACTTTGGACCCATATAACCAATATCAATCAGGTCATTTCTGGGGTTATAAGAAACAGGCCTCCCACCATATTTTTCAGATTGATTAATGAGATCATTGAAGTCTCCCATACAAACTCAGGGCACCAAAAAACTTGATATAAAGAATCTAAATGGCTCCAAAAATTAGATTTGTTGTTCCACTGGGCTAGTACATATACATAAGTAAGTAATCATGGTTGGTGTGAGGGATCAGAGTAAACTAAAACTAAAATTGCATTACTGTTAATATGTATAGGTTCGAGTTCTACACCCGATTGCCACAAAAGAAGAAGGCCCCCTTTTTTACATACAACAGGACTATAAAAAAAATGATGGAAACCTATATTATTAATAATAGATATGGTGCGATCATCCGTCACCAAGGTTTTCGACAAAAAAACTACATCCTGGTTATATTTCCTAATATTAGCCCTTAAGTTTTTTATTGCTTTGGGGCAGGCTAATCTCCTACAATTCCAAGCCATTGTCTTCACTTGGCTTGTGGAGTCATTTTTAAGCTTGTCTCGCTAGCTGATTTGGATTTTCTTTAGGAATGAGAGTGGAGTAACTACAATTTTACTTATTTTATAGATTCATTTTATCCTTTTTTTTTAATTTAAATTTTGAATTCTAAATTTCATGATATCAATAACTAATATGTGAATAACTAAATTTTTTATAAGTTTGTTTTAAGTACATTTAGCATTTTTCTTGAAAGTATAAACGGTTGTTTGGGTATTAAGAATTACTCAATATATCTTTAAATAGCAGTGAAATAGTTTGAGGTTTGAAAAATGAGAAAGAAAAAATTAAATAAAAATATTATAATATTAAAATTTTATTTGAATATAATTTTTTAATACAATTTAAAAAAATTAGTAGTATTATTTTTTGTATTTTATTTGGTAGTTTGGAAAATTTATACTTATTAGATAATTATCAGATGAAAAAATTAAAAATTAAAAATTAAAAATATTTTGTATTTGAGTGATATTTGGGAATGAAATATCTTAAAATACTTGAAAACAATTGTGTTTCCAAACATACCTAAATGTTAAAAAACATCTAAATTATAAGTCGAGGCTCTCATAGACATAAAGTAACTTATAGCCATTCAACTTTGTTACTTATATTTATACAAACACTATTAAATGGTATTACTCTTTACGTATCTATCTCTTTTATTTGAGATCTTCAAGTTCAGATAAGAACTGGGATCCCCTAAAAATTGGAAAAGAACTCAAAACCCTCATATTCGAACAAGAACTTGAGAGAACCTTGCTTCTCACATGGATTGTTTAGATAATATTAAATGTTTAATAAATATTGTATATTCCACCTCGTGTGTGTATATATCTCTCCTACTTGATGTTCTCAAGTTTTATAAAGATTAAATATGTAAAATAAGTCTTATAAGGATTCACATCACCTAAAATAGAAAGATGGATACATGAATGTAAGTTTTATACTATTTTATACTATTTATTGAGAATTTAATGGTGCCGAATGACTATAGTCTATAAATGTTAAATTAGGTAACGAGAATCACATCCTAACAATATTTATTGAATATTTTAATATTCTATAAAGATTTCATTTGAGTATTTATAAACATTGCAAAGTCCATTTTAAGCTTTTATGTTTTAATAGAGAATTTAGAGATCTGAATCTGAGATATTTCACGAGTTGTAAATGTCAGGAGCCTATTTTATAACATTATGTAACAGGTCTCGGTGGCAACCCCTGCATGCGGTGGAGAAGAGGATCTGAAGGGAGGTGAGCGGCGGAGTGGTTAGGACAAAAAACCTAACCCACTTGCAAGTGAAGTGTTTGTCGAAGGGGATTTTTTGAGGAAGTGAAGGAAGGACTTCCGTGTACTTGGTAGGAAGTGGAAGTCAAAGGGAGATTGATCATGGGCTGAGCCTGGGCCAAGCTTATCAGGCCTCTTAAATTACTTGCTTAGTTTATGTTAATGGATATTATGAACTGGGCCTCAGGATATATGGGCCATCACGTTTAAATTTACTTTGTTTGGCTGTTGTTATCTATTGGGTCACACATTTACAAGGCTGAGGCCTTTTTTCTATATTTTACAAGTCTTTAGTTTATATCATTTCTGTAGTGAATGGGAGGAACTATCTAGAAAGTAATGAAAACCTAGTTTCCTTTTTTCATCTTCTTAGTCTCTCATCCCCTTTCTATGGGCGCTCCCCTCGAAGTGAGCTTTTTCCCTATGTGTGAATCATTTTTGTCTTGACGTGTTATAAGTGGTATCAAGAGCCACCGATTACTTGCACTGTTTACAATGGCTAAGGGGACAAGACTCAACCAACTACAAGATGGGCTCATTGTCCTAAACAAATCTTCAGAAAGCTTCTGATGTTAAGTTTTTACACTTGGATACTGAAATGGCTACCCTCAAAAGGAAGAATGAGGTGATAGTGTAACACCCAGCTGTGTTGACAATAGAGATGCAGAAAAGGCAGCCTCACATTAGCCCTAGGGACTCATCCTCCAGTGAACAAATTAGGGAAGACACTGAACAAATGCAGCTACATCAAATTTTTTAGCAACATTTTCAGTAGCAACAATACCAGCAGCAACCCCACCAAAACCAGCAATTTCAGCAACAAAATAGTGGCGATGTGTAGGCGCGAATAGTGAGGTTAGACTTTCCTATTTTTAATGGAGAAAATCCTGCAGGTTGGATTTATAAGGTTAATCAATTTTTTTATTTTCACAACACAATGCCACATCAGAGACTAAGGCTTGCTCTTTTCACATGGAGGGTAAAGCCCTCATTTGGTTTCAAGAAATGGAAGAAATAGTCCAATTCAGGGACTGGGACACATTCACTAAGGCTTTGTTGATTAGATTCGGGCCCAATGCATATGAAGACCCTATGGAAGCCCTCACTAGATTAAGGCAAACTAGTACTGTAGAGGACTACAAAGCAAGGTTTGAAACCTTGTCTAACAGATTGAGAGGGTTGTCGGACATGTACAAGTTAAGTTATTTTTTGAGTGGACTAGAAGATGAAATCCAGATAACATTGCCTATGTTCAACCTCATCAACCTAACCACATCATATAGCCTAGCCAAAATTCAAGAAGAAAATGTGAACTTAACAAAAAAAAAACCCCAGATCCAGCCTACTATACTCACCTAACCCAGGCATTTTGAAAACACCACCCACCCACCAAACAGACCCAACCAAAGATCAACCAATACAAACCAAGTTTTCTCATCCACAAAATCACCCAAAATCAAATGAAAGAGAGGAGGGAGAAATGATTGTGTTATCATTGTAATACCAAGTGGGTCCCAGGCTATAGATGCCAAAATCCCAAACTATATTTGCTAGAAGAAGTGTTGTTGGACAGTGAGTACAGTGAGCCCATTGTGGAGGAAATTTGTGAACAAAGTGAGCCCACTCAAATAGGTTTTGAAACCACCATTAACCCCGTCCAACCCAGAAATATCATTGCATGCAATTACCAGATCACATAATCCACACACAATGAGGGTGAAAGGAAGAATTGGAAGCCAATGGGTCACTCTATTGATTGACAGCGAATCCACTCATAATGTTTTAGACCCCGCTATCATTAAGAAATCCAACTTGCCTATAAATGACATGAAAAGAGTCAAAGTAAGGGTTGCTAATGGGGATCTCATCCCAAGTGAGGGAAAATGCAAAGATGTGAGATTATTCATTCAGGGAATTGCCTATCTTTTAAAAGTACAAATTCAAGTATTGATAGGGTGCGATATGGTGTTGGGTGTCAAGTGGCTAAGGGAGCTTGGCTCTATCTTATGGGATTTTAAAAACATGTACATGGAATTTTGCTATGAGGGCAAAGAGGTTATGTTGCAAGGCCTTACAACAGTACATGTGATCAAAGAAAGGTCATTATACAAAAGTGACAAAATAGAACACAAGGGAGTCATTTTGCAGCTCTTAGAAAAGACACTGCCACTGACCAACAAGCTGAAGAGGCCATTCTAACAAATATTCAGACCATGTTGGACCATTTTAATGATGTATTTTCTGGACCAAAAGGGTTACCACCCCCACGTACTCATGACCATGCTACAAACATTACCCCAAACACCAACCCCATTTCCATAAGGCTCTACAGTTACCCTTACTATCAGAAATGAGAAATTGAGAAAATAGTCCAAGAACTCTTAAAGACGAGGGTAATTCAACCTAGCCAAATCCCTTACTCTTCCCCTGTACTGCTAGTTCAAAAGGCTGATGGCACTTGGTGATTGTGTGTGGACTACCGGAGGCTGAATAGTGTGACCATCAAGGATAAGTTTCCTATCATGGTGGTGGAGGAATTAATGAATGAGCTGCAAGGGTTCATTATCTTTTCAAGGCTGGATTTGAGGTCCGGTCACCATCAAATCCGTGTTAGGCCTAATGACATTCCCAAAATAGCTTTTAGAACTCATGAAAGGTACTATGAGTTCCTAGTAATGCCCTTCGGACTTATTAATGCACTCTCCACTTTTCAAAGCCTTATGAATGAGGTATTTTGCCCATTTCTAAGAAAATTTATACTTTTTTTTAATGATATTATTGCGTATAGCAGATCTAAAATGAAGCATGTTACTCACCTAAAGCTCACTCTTGAGACGCTAAGATAGACTCGTTGTTTGCAAAATAATCTAAGTGTCATTTTGCTTGCAAGGAGATAGCCTACCTAGGTCATTTAATCTCCGCTAGAGGTGTGAAGGCGGACCCTGAGAAACTCAAAGATATGATGGAATGGCCTTTACCAAAGTCCCTAAAGGCATTAAGGAGATTTTTGGGATTAACGGGATACTACCAGATACTACCAGAGATTTATTAGAGGTTATAGAGCAATTGCAGCCCCTCTAACAAGAATGCTTGAAAATGATGGGTTTTGTTGGAGTGAAGAAGCTTAGGTGGCATTTCACAAGTTGAAAGAAGTAGTGAGCCAACCCTTGGTGTTGGCACTACCTAATTTTACTATGCCTTTTATGGTTGAGTGTGATGCATCCGACACTGCTGTGGGAGCTGTTTTGATGAAACAGGGCAGACCTATAGCTTTTTACAGCCAAGCTCTAAAGGGTAGGGCACTTTCTATGTCTACATATGAAAAGAAACTTTTTGCCCTTGTCTCGACAGTGTTGAAATGGAGACCCTATTTGCTAGGAAGTACCTTTGTGGTGAGGACTGACCAGCAAAGCCTTAAACACTTGCTGGATCAAAAAATTGGAATGCCAATGCAGCAAAGGTCGATTACAAAGCTTCTCGGTTATGATTTTGTTGTGCAATATAAGAGGGGATCTGAAAACAGAGCTGCTGATGCTCTGTCAGAATGGAGAAAATAGAAGATGGGACACTTATGTTGATTACGTTTCCTAGTGTGGAGTGGGTCAAGGAGTTGAAACAAGCTTATGGTTCAGATGCACACTTGCAAATACTCCTAGAGAACTACAATAAGGGCAGTTTGAATCCAAGCTACACCATAACCGAGGGTCTGTTCCTTTACAGAAGTAGATTATACATTCTTGACAATGAAGACTTCAAGAATAGGCTAATGGAACTCTCACACAGCAGCCCGTGGGGGGGCCACTTAGGTTACGACAAATCTATCCACATAATGCGAAGGAATTTTTATTGGCCCGGGATGAAGAAAGATCTCAAAAAATTTATTAGGGCCTATGATATTTGTCAAAGAGTGAAATATGATAATTCACTGCCCAGTGGACTACTACATCCCTTACCTATCCCCTCCTAACCATGGACACACATAACGATGAATTTTATAGATGGTCTCCCAAACTCTCAAGGCTACAATAGCCTCTAGATTGTAGTAGATCGATTAACGAAATATAGTCACTTTGTCCCACTGAAGCACCCCTACACTGCCAAGACAACGACTGAATTATTTCTCAAGCACATATTTAAATTACATGGGCTGCCAACATCAATTGTGTCGGATAGGGACAACACCTTTACAAGCCAATTTTGGCAGGAACTCTTTTCCCTACAAGGAGTTTAGATGTACTTGAGCACGGCTTATCACCCGCAAACAGATAGCCAAATCGAGGCTGTCAACAAGATGGTAGAGAATTATTTAAAGTGTTTCACACGTGACAGGCCGAAGGATTGGGTGTTATGGATTTCCCTTATTGAGTGGTGGTACAATTCCACTCAACATCTATCCATGAAATTGACACCCTTCAAGGCACTTTATGGCTACCCTCCACCTTGGATTCTAGACTATATCCCTAAGATAGCCAGGGTTGACTCAATCGACCAGACACTATGCAATAGGGATCAAATCACAAAGCTCCTCAAACACAACATTTAAGAGGCAAAAAATCGAATGAAGAAATACTCAAACTTAAAAAGGAAAGAACAAAGTTTTGAAGTGGGAAAAGCAGTATACTTCAGGCTATAGCCCTATCGCCAGACCAGTATTGCTCAGCATAGAAGCCTCAAGCTTGCACCCAGATTTTATGGCCCCTTCAAAATTTTACAATGGATTGATCCATCGCCTACAAGCTAGATCTTCCACCATCCTCACGGATCCACCCAACAGTCCATGTGTCTCAACTTAAAAAGAAATTGGGCTCCAAAATTTCTACAATCCAGATCCTACCACCGATTGATGAGCATGGTGTCATTTACCTAGAGCCAGAGGAAATCATAATCAGAAGAATGTGAAAAGTAGGGTACAAGGTAGTGGTGGAATTACTTACCCGTTGGCACAGCCAGAAGGCAGCGAACGCCACTTGGGAAACTTACTCGGAGTTGAAGGAGGGCTTCTCACACCTTGCGGGCAAGGTGTACTAAGGGGAGCGGTATGTGACAGGTCTCAGCGGCAACCCCTGCATGCGATGGAGAAAAGAATCTGGAAGGAGGTGAGCGACGAAGTGGTTAGGGCAGAAAACCTAACCCACTTGCAAGTGAAGTGTTTGTCGAATGAGACTTTCTGAGGAAGTGAATGAAGGACTTCCGTGTACTTGGTAGGAAGTGGAAGTCAAAGGGAGATTGATCATGGGCTGGGCCTAGGCCAAGCTCATCGGGCTTCATCACTTTTAAATTTGCTTTGTTTGGCTGTTGTTATCTCTTGGGTCACGCCTGTACAAGATTGAGGCTGTTTTTTGCAAGTCTTTAGTTTATATGCTCTCTCTAGTGAAAGGAGGAACTATCTAGAAAGTAATGAAAACTTAGTTTCTTTTTTTAATCTTCTCTATCTCTCATCCCTTTCTGGAGATGCTTCCCTCGAAGTGAGCTTTTTCCCAGTGTCTGAATCATTTTTGTCTTCGTGTGTTACACATTTTGAGCTACAAAAATTTGTTGATACGTGAACTTGAGTAACTTTTAATAAACCTTAGTAACTTGTGGATACACTTGCCAATGGGTGGAAGAAATTACGAGCACCATACTTGGCGGTTGAGAGAGGCACCGTCTTGAGAGGGTTTCACTTTCATTCATAAAAATCATCGTCAATTTAGTAGAATAAAACAAAGGTATCAGAAGTATTTTTTAATGCATATTTGATATTGTAAATCCGATGAGGACGAGCAATAAATTCTTCGAGGAGCTGTGCCAACTGCCAACCTCAAATGATTCGATCTTTACACCACCAAAAGACATTGAAAATGCCAAGAAAATAGAAAAAGACATCCCCTTGCCCATGTAGTGATGAGGAATTCTTCTTGAAAGCACACATTTGAGAAAAATCATATTTTTAAGTCGGTGTGTAAAGCACATCAAGTAAATTGCTTACATAACAAAATTTGATTTGAAAAAGAAATTTTAAAATATGAATCTGACAAATTAAATCCTATCATTTAAGTTATGTAAATGATATGTTCTACACATCAAATGACTAATTCAAAACTCCAAATGTAAGTACTAAATTATTTGTTTATCATAATAGGTAATTAGTCCTTTGATTTTGACAGCAGCAGAGAAGGTCAGTAACATTTTTGAAACAAGCCATAAGATATATCTGGAGTAAAGGTCGAGCTCATGGCACTTGAAGTGGGAAAAAAAATAATACATTAAAAGTAGCAAACTACAAAAAACTCTACTTCATGATCATTTGGAAAACCCACTTCCCATTATCCTACAACCATGACAATTACTACACAACAATGTGGTAGAGAAAAAGAGCGTGCTGGTGGCCAGAATTTTCATTAAAACAGAGGAGTAATCTGACCCCAACCACAATAAAAAGGAGAAAAATCGAGAATCAAATAAGGTTAACTGCACTCTCATTCTGGATCGGGCGAACCACCGGGAACAAGCTGCATTTCACACAAAAGTATAAGCACGGTGATTTAGATATCTAAAACATATATCCCTTTTTTTTTTTTTATTTTTTTTTTGTGGTAAGGCTACCTTTAGCATTAGTTACGATAAGCAAAAACCAGCTAAAAACCTAAGACTTGCGGAAAGTAGTTTAAATCATAGAATTCAAAGACTCAAGTGTAATGAGAGACCTGTGACTTTTGATTTATTTATGGCCAGAAAGGGAATAAAAAACAGTGTCACACTTACAATGGCAATGTTGTTTCCATTTAGTAAAATCTGATCAAGCTTTGTTATCCGCCTCCCTTCTGCAGTGATCTCGCTGTGTACAAACATTAAAGCAGAAAAACTAATATAATCAGGAAGAATGAGAAGATCCTTTTACCATCAAGAATTTTTATGATTAAAAAAAAAAAAAGTAGACAGAGCATAGTTGGAAGTAGCATGGACGCACACTGGAGGTGTGAATAACAGAGGGCGGGTCAAAGCAACACCATTACATACTAAACAAGCATCTTGGAATATACCATGGAAAAACATTAAGTGATTGGTAAAGCCTCTGCCGTTGTCACTAAATGAAACTAAGTTTTTGTATCTCAATCTCTTTTTTTTTTTGGGTTTTTTTTTGGGGGGGGGGGGGGGGGGGTCAACACCGATTCTATACACACATTGGTTCGCTAAAGTTCTTATTAAGACCATACAACTGTAGAAGATACAGAAAAGTAATTGCAAAGTGATATAGAAGAAGAAGATACAAATAAATATAATCTACATTTTCCAAATTATTTTCTGCTTTGTAAGAAAGCTAGTTCTACTTTTGCCATACCTTCAAATTGTGTCGGCAAAAAATAGACTTTCCATTACTAAAAAGACACTGTCCATTGAGAAGAAACACAGGAATTGGAATAGCAAAAAGACTGCTAAAAAGATCAGTTCAAAAAATGCAACACACAGGCATACAATCCCACTTAGTCATGCATTTAAAATAAGCCTCTGACAACAATAAATAAAATAAAAATAAAATAAAATAAAACTACACTTGATTTATTCAATAGCATTTGTGTGATAACCTTGAACAGGAAATTTGAGAGCAAGTGAACTCCTATCTCAACATAATATCGTAATATTAGCTTTTCTGACCACAAAAGGCTTGGAGAAAGTGAATAAAGCAGTGAATTAAGTATCACTAATTCCCATCTTGGACTCTTTACAAAGAACAGTATATGAAGTTGAAAGACGTCATGAGAAGGATGCGCTAAACTCAAAGATTTGGAATACAACACAGTTACCTAATTTTTTTTCAGCAAGTCAAGTCAGTTACCAATCAAAAAGAAATACAATATACTGTGGTAGAGAAAGCATTACTGTGTTCCTTACCCCTTGTACTTCAAAATTAGAAACATGTAACCCCCTAGAAAATATAGACACCAAGGTACAGGAAAACAATAATACATGCACCCTCTCCCATAGATCTAAAGATACCCTAAAAAATTGCTTCCTTCTTTTCCTAGATGAGAATTTTCCAAATATTTGGATAAGAAATATTCATCACAAGATGGAGAAATCGGGTGCAACAATGAATTTAAACAAGAGAACCACAGGGACCTAACTGAAAAATTAAAGAAAGGTTTTGCATTTACACAGCCATTTAGGACCCTGCAAAAACTCAAAAGGAGGGTGTCCTCGCCAGGGGCCAGACTCAAAATTGCTATTTGGAATAAACATTACCACTCTATTAGGCAAGATCACAATGTATCACCTCAACACAAAGGCCGGCAGAGATATATGAGATCCTTTGTTTATTTGTTTTAAATCAGGTGTCCCTTTCCCTCCTTTTCCTGTTAGGATTTCGATTCCTCTATAATAAAAAGGAGCATTTGCCTATTCAAATAAAAGCCTGTGTGCTGGGCACTTAATAGATGATGGTACCAAATATCTGAATTTTGTCTGTTAACTTTCCTGAGCAATGGATAGAAACCTGGAAAGCTACTTATCACCCCTGTTACCTTGTCCCATGGCCCAGGTACACAAATAAGGAAACAATTCCCAGCCGATTAGCATAAACCACAGAATAAATCTAAAAATCCTAATACAAGACATGAGCAATGCGGTGAGGAACATACTATTCAGTAACGTCTTCGAGGACCATGTTGACATAGACGTCGAAGCCCCTGAGAGTACCAACGAGCTCCTTGTCTCCCTTCATTATTACCCAAATCTTCGACCCTATGCACCTATCGATTAGCTCTGCACATTTTCCACCACAGAACCCCCAAAAAAAACCAGTTATAATTTGGCCTTCGATTTTCTTGGGAAAAGAAAGAGAGAGAAAAAAGCAAAGAGTGGGACCTGATGGGAGCAGCTGTGAAGGATTGTTGGCAGCCATTCGAAGTTCGAAAGCAGAGACCGGTGGCAGAACTGCGCGAATCGAGATTAGCCTTCGTGTTTGAAAGTGTGCTCTGGGATACGCAGGAAGAACTTTATTTTTGACAATAGCGAGAGAGAACAACAGTAATGACTAATGAAATTTGCAGTGCGTGACTGTCGCGCAATTTAGTTAAGGAAAATGATAGGTTTATTCTTCTTATTACTCATTTATTATTATTTTTGTATTTAATTTTTTTTAATTTTTTTATTTTACTTAATAGTTAAAAAGGTAATTATTAGTAAAATTACATTTTTTTTAATTTTTTTTAATAATTAAGGATGTTAAAAAATATTTAAAAATTTGATTAAAAAAAATTCAAATAAGTAGTAAATATCACTACCCTTTACTTAAAATGAGTAAAAATATAAAATTTGAGGGTGATTTCTATTTTTTTTTATTAAATACGTGACATTTATATAACTTTTATAATAAATTTTAGGATCAGCCACAGCAGTTACGTGCCAATCTCTTTTAATTTTTTTTTTTTTATTATTATTATACGCAAAACGCACCAGACCTCATCTACCTTTCTTTCTCATCAGTTTTATCTCTTGTCTATGACTTTCTCTCATTAGCTCTCTCTCTCTCATCCATCAACTCTCTCTCTCCCTCCTCAGGTCTCTCCCATCAGCACTCTCTCTCCTATCAACTTTCTCTCTTTCATCCGTCTATACTAGTCACTTTGAACTCATTCAACAAAACACACCATTTGATGGACACATCAAGTGTGCGCCCGGATGCTGCGAAACAGTGGCTGCTCTAAAGATTTATTGTATAACTTATGATGATGAACCTACAACCACACATAGGGCTCCCAACAGTATATTTTTATGTATTTTTTTAACACTTTTAAATATTTTAAAAAAATTCACATCATCATTAAAAAATACTTGTTTGATCATTAAGTTTAAAAAAAATGTCACGAGCCCCATATGATTGTATACTTGCTTAAAAAATGTCAGTAGCATTTCTCATTTATAATTGTATTTAGTATTACTTATAAATAATAGAATATAAATAATTGGGATTACAAAAGATGAAAATTTCTTAGAATAATTAGAAATCTTGAGTGATCGGCAAGGTTTTGGATCGACCTAAAGGTACTATCAAGGAATGAATGCTAGGACCAAATGGTGCATCAAGGTTGCAAAATATTCTATATGAATGGCAATGTTTTACTGCAAAAAAAAAAAAAAAAAGTTGCAAAATGTTTGTGCTTTGAATCTTCTTTGCCTCACACAACACCATTTTTTGACCATTTTTTTTTTATGTTTGTCGGATCACTTTAGGCTTTGTTTGTTGGTCGAATTAAACTCAATTGTATCTGAGTTTTTGGCTAAAGGTGCACGTGAGGTCACGCGCCTTTCATCTTTTTCTCCCTAGGGTTTTTGTGATCGTCGCTACTGCTATTGGAGTCCATGGCCCCGTCGGCCCTAACAGTGGGGCCTTCCCTCACCCAGGTTGAGATGCCCATGCTTCTGGCGACAGCAAACCCCTTTACCGGCATACCCTAAAGAGCTCTATAGCTTTGCCCGCGAATGATTGTTATGTTAGGATCGCCCTGCCGGCTCCGACTGCAGGCTCCTCCCACACCTATGCCGAGCTGCTCAAAACTCAAGTGCTGGCGACCTCTTCTACTACTATTCCCATGGTTTCTTCAATGACTTTGAACAGCTCCCTTGCATTTATTGTTTCTGAGAAGGAGATGGCGGGGGCGAGGAGGGGGTGCCCCCACCCCGCACCATGCGGGTAGCACCCCTAATCATGGTGATAATGAAGAGTGAAGATGATTTCGCTAAAACTTGGGCAAGAGAGACAAGAAATGGAGAGCTTCACATATCAAGTTTTCAAGTGGTTTTCAATGGAAGAGAATAACCTCCTCTGGCTCCAATTTGTGTAAATTTTCCATATCTATCTCTGTATTTTTTTGAATTACCTTATCTTCGTATTTTTTGAAGTGATATGGGTAGATTCTTATGTACTGACAATCCGACTAAAAATAGAACTAGACCTTCATGTGCTCGTGTATGTATTGAAGTGGATATCTTACAAAATTTGAGTGATGGTTTCTGGGTGAGGACATCGGAGCATAATGGTTTTGGCAACCTGTGGTATACGAAAAAGTCACTGCCTACTGCTCCAAATGTAAGCAACAATGACACTATGCAGGTGTTTGTTAAAATGACTCTAAGAACAATCTTTTGGGTAAATCCACCAAACCCATAGGAAAAGCCCCAAACATGAAGTATGTTGTTAAAAATCTACAGGGTAGCCAAAATGAAAGCCTTATAGTGATTCAGGAGGCTAATACGAAAGACAATGAGATATTACACGACAAAATGGAAGGTCAAAAGGAGACATGTAAACATGAGGTAATGGTAATAGCTGGAAAGAATATGGAGGAGAAACTTCTTGATAATAATAGACACAACGCAGAAAAAGTGGATATTGAAGACATTACTGCTAAAGAGGAAAAAACAAAGGGGCAAAGGCTTGATGTACATGTCCAAATGTGTGAAGAGGTCCATTCAATCCAAAGAAATCTCAGGCAATAGTCTCGCAAAGAACAATGTTGAGGCTACCTGTGGATTAGTACCGCCGTTTGAGGTGGATAACATGAGAGGGTCTAGCTTGGGAGAAACAAATCTATCAAAGGGCCAAAATTCACATGGTGAATAAGTTGAAGAAGAGGGCCTTGTGAACCCGATTTCAAATTCTCTCAATGACCTGGATGACGAGGAAGAATTGTTACAAGCTATAGTCAGTTCTCATAAGGGGTATAAGTCACATTATGTAAGACAAAAACAAAAGGCTAGAAAGAAGGCAAGAAGAAAAAAAATACTAGTCCCTAGTTAATGGGACTATACTTACGAATTATACATGATCCTGAAGACCCTGGTCTGGAACATTTGTGGGATCGGTAATATGCCCACAATTGGAAAACTGAAGAAAATTGTCAACAAGTTTAAACCTAAAATGATTGCCATTTTTTAGCCTTTTATTAGTTTCAATAAGTGTGAAGCAATAGCTAAAAGATTGCAGATGCAGAATTTTATATCCAATGAAGAGAAACACGATAAAATTTGGGTATTTTGGACGGACGATATTTCTTTTTCTCCTGTTTCCATTCAGCAACAGGCCATTATAGGTTTCATTAATTGTGGTAATCTGTCGTACATGGTTTATTTTATTTACGCGAGTTGTGCGTATTTAGATAGAAAGATTTTATGGGATGAATTACAACAAATCTCCATCATTAGTAATAAGTGGTTGATATGTGGTGATTTTAATACTCTAAGGAGCAACTCTGAGAAGATTGGAGGCAGAGCCAAACCGTAAGTGGTTATAGATGATTTTAATAAATTTATTTCTCAATGCAATCTATTGGAACCTAGTATTGATGGTTCCAAGTATACTTGGTGTAATGGGCGTGAGGGACAAGCATGTATATGGGCCAAGTTGGACTGTACTCTAGTTTCACACGGCTTGCTTGCAGATTCTCCTCGTTTATATATTGGGGTCTTAGCTAGGACATGTTTTTATCATAGTCCTCTTCTTGTTCAATTCAAAGAGGAAGTTCTGAGATATGACCCTCCTGTTTTTAGATTCATGAGGATGTGGTGCACACATAAGTCTTTTACAATAGTCATCTCGGATAACTAGAACCATCCCCTTAATGGGGGAGGCCTCATGAAATTTGCTGCTAAAGTAAAAAGGTTGAAACCTATCCTCCAAACTTGGAATAAAGAGATTTTTGGCAAGGTGAAATTATATGTGCAAAATGCTAAAGATGAAATCATGAATACTAAGGCTCAATTAATTACTCAGTACATGCATGTCTTAGCTAGGACAATTTTTTATTCGAGTTGGAACATACAAAAAGCACTCGTGAAATGGCTAAAAAGAAGGGAATTCAAATTCTAAATTTTTTCATGCAACTCTATAGACTAAAATGAATAGAGGGATGTAACAATATATGACACGCTAAAAGATGGAACGAAACTCAATTCTCCCTAGGAGATTTATGAGAAAGCTGTTAATTACTTTCAATATGTTCTTAACACAAAAAGGTTGCATCATATGGATAATTGGAAGGATCTCTTTCAATCGGTTATCACAGATGAAGAAAATGGTGCTCTTTGTCAAATCCTTCGTTAGAGGAAGTCAAAACTACTTTGTTTGACATTCTAGAATATAGCAGTCTGAGACCTGACGAATTTGGTTCTCATTTCTTTATGCATTGTTGGGATATTATCAAGGAAGTCCTTCTAGAAGTTGCTGCTGATTTCTTTCATGGCTCTTCTCTTCCTAAATTTTATTCATCCACTTTTATTGTTATTATTTCAAAAGAAGACAATCTCTCGAGTTTTGCTAAATTCAGGCCCATTAGTTTGTGCAAGGTGGTGTATAAAGTATTCTCCAAGATTCTGGTTAATAGGCTCAATCCTTTACTTCATAAAATTGTCTTGAAAGAACAATGGGCTTTTATCAAAGGCCATAATATTCATGAAAATATAACTCTTGCCCAGGAGATGATTCAAAGTATGAATGACAAGGTGTGGGGAGGCAATGTGATGATCAAAGTAGATATGGCTAAAGCATATGATAGATTCGAATGGAATTTTTTTATGGAGGTGCTCCATGTTTTGGCTTTTCTGCTAAGTGGAGACACCTGATACCAAATTGCGTCACAACTCCTTTCTCTCTTTTAATGAAAGGCACTAGTAAAAGCTATTTCCAATCTTCCCAGAAGTTGAAACAAGGAGATCTGTTATCATCTTATTTATTCATTATTGCTGAAGAAGTCTTGAGCCGGTTAAGTAATAGAAGTGTTGTAGATGGGAAGGTCATTGGATTCAAAACGCACAAAGGATGCCCTATTATTTCTCATCTTCTATATGCAGATGAGCTTATGATCTTTCTGAATGAATCTAAGAGTTCGTTGAAGGCTTGCATGGATACTTTAAGGCTGTATGAGATCATTTTTGGCCAGAAAGTGAACCATTCTAAATTTGCTATATATTTTGCTAATCAGACCTCCACTACTCATAAAACGATGGAGATTCTTACTACCGAGTTTCATGAAGGGTTGTTTCCTTACTTATATTTGGGTGCACCTATATGTATGGATGGTGTTCATGCTACTTATCTTGAGCCTCTAATTCAAAAATGCATAAGAAATTAGCCTCTTGGAAAGAAGCTTTACTCGCTAAAGGGGGTAGATAAGTGCTAGTAAAGCACGTGCTGGGCAGCATTCCTATACATCTTCTAGCAGTGCTTAAAATGCCTCGTAGTGTGCTTCACAAGCTTAATCAAGTTTTTGCAAATTTCTTATGGGGTAGTAAAGATGGCAAGAGAAAAAAGAAATGGGTGACTTGGGATAAAATTTGCAGGCCTACAGAAGAAGGTGGGCTAGGAATACGAAAAATATAAGATATGGAGTAAGCACTTCATATGAAATTTGTGTGGCAATTCCTGTACGGTAATTCTCTTTGGGCCAACTTTTTCCATGCCAGATATAGTAATATGCATTACCCTTTCTTAATTGATTATAAGTCCTATGAATCTAGTTTTTGGAAGGCCTTAAAACCATTGCTGAAAATGGTTATTAGAGCATTAGCATTGGATTGACCATCCTGTTCTTCAAATTTTGACTAATATGTAGTTTTTTCATTTTTAGCTAATCATTCAAAACTTGAAGTCTACATTAGATTAGTCATCACACTCTTTATAATAATAAAATATTTTTATTTTTTATTTTTATAAATTTTTAATTAACTATTATTTTTTAATTAATTTTTTTTTATAATCTCCAACAATTATATTCGTTTTCATTTTCATAATCCAATAAACAAATGAATATTATTATATACACGAAATGCTTTAAAGAAAAATGAGAACAATATGAAGAACAATTTATACTATATCCAAATATAAAAGTTTCATCATTGCCCATAGTACAACATTCATATATAGTTGCTGTCCACATTCACAAACACCAATATTTGTGATCTAAAATAACAAAAAATCACAAAATAGCATAGGCTACAACCTCAAAACAAATACAACTGCAAAATAAAAACAACCCCAAAATATTACACCAACAATATAATCCCCATAAACACTTTTCTTAATATCATTTTCATTAAGAATATTACAACACTAACAGTAGTTTACAGAAGCCAATAAAATTTTAATTACTTGTATACAAGCAGCAAAACTAGAAAATAGAAATGAAATCAAGCCCTATCGTGTTAAAATCAAAACTAGAAATTGAAAAACTCTTGCTTAAGACAAAATCAAACCCAAACAACATCAACATAATCAAACCCAAAAAACATCAACAAAATCAAACCCAAACAATAAAATCAAGAGTAAAATCAAGGCTAAGGTTTCGAACTTTACCGTGTTATTGCTTGTCGTGCTGGAGTGAAGTTGTTACGATGTCGTGCTAGAGAGAATAGTCGCGGGAGAGAAGATTGAAGCTTTTTTAGCTACAAGAGAGAAAGAGAGAAGAAGAAGAAGAGAAAGAAGAGAAAAAAAAAAACTAGAAGAAGAGAAAGAAGGAAGAGACGCAAAAGAGAAAGAGGGAAGAAGAGAAGAAAAAAGAGACGCGAGTGAGAAAGATGGAAGAAGAAGAGAAAGAAAGAAATCGCGGGAGAGAGGGAGCCAAAATTAATAAACAACACATTTAGACTTCATACAGTAATTTTCATCTTTGAAAAAAAAAAGATGAAATTATTGTAGATTATATTTTAAATGAAAAGGGTTTGGCTAATTTAATGTGGGCCAACTATTGATAAAATTAGTTAAATTTGAATATGAAATGTTGTTTGAAGAAGCCGATGCAGATGCTCGTAGGGGTTCCGGATGGATTATTAATGAAGGTAATATCCTTTTCTAGTTTGAAAACTGGTCGTCTTTAGGCATCCTGGGTAAAATACGTTAGATCACTAATTCCTCTTTGAAAGTAGCTGATATTTATTCTGAGATAGGGGGAATTGGGAGAAAATACAAGAGTAAGTGGGGAATACCGTTATTGGAAATCTGAAATTACAAAATGTGAAGATTGCTACAGGTCATGACATTCCGATATGGAAAGCTGAACAAAATGGTAATTTTTCTACATCTTCAGCTTGGAATTACATTTGTGATCGCAGAGAGAAATTGGAGTGGACTAAATGGATATGGATTTCTTTATTGCCTAAAAAAAATCCTACTTTTATGTGGAGATGTATGAATAATAGACTGCCTTGTGACAAGAATATTATGAAATTAAATATCTCTATGGCATCCGAATGTGAATGTTGTAAATTGCTTCCAATGAGTCATTGGATCATGTGCTTCTGATAGGTGAGATTCTCACGTATGTCTAGACGGTATTTGAATCTAGTATAGGCTGAATATTGGGCCAGCTCGTACATGGGGGAAAAAATACATCAGTGGTTATCTAAGGTTCAGGTGGTTTCTCAAATCAATGTGGTGATCGGTATTCTACCTTCTATTATTAGTTGGTTTCTCTGGATTTTCAGATGCAAAGCCCGCATAGAGGGGACTGTGGATTCAGGGGAGCAACTATACATTAAAATCAAGCACTTCCTAACTCAAGTCTTATATACTAAATCGAATAAAATGTTCAACAAGGCTTCAGATAATGCTATTTTACATCAACTCGGCTTACAGACTATGTCTGTCAAGAAAAAGGAAGTTCAATTTCTGCAATGGATGCGGCCTACACAGAACTTTATGAAGCTGAATGTGGATGGTAGTAGCATCGGGAACCCCAGAAGAAGCAAAGGTGGAGGAGTTTTTAGAGATACGAAGGGTCATATGATTTGTGTTTTTACCAAATACTACAACATTAGTTCAAATAATATTGCTGAGATTTGAGCATTATCAGATAGACTGATCATTTGTGCACGGATGAATACAACTCATGTTGAAGTGGAAACTGATTTTAAACTTGTGACTCAATGGTGGGATAAAGGTGGGCCTGTCCTGTGGAGGAGTCAGGCTTACTAGAAACAAGTTAAAACGATGGTGATACGGATCTCCCACTCTTTTCGAGACACGAATCACATAGCCGACATACTTGCCAAATGGTAAGGAAGCTTTCTTTGAGTCCACTCACAGTCTACTGAAAGACATTCTGGGAGTTGTTCGTATGGATAAGGCTAGTTTACACGTTTTTAGTAAGAAATAACCGATTTGGTTACAAGTTTGTTTGTCTTGCCGTTTATTTTATTTTAGTTCATCTTTATCATTGTTGTTTTTGGTATTTTTGTTGTTTTCTGATGTACTGTATAATGCTTAGCTTTTTTCTAGTTAGTTTGAATGCCTGGTGTAAGGAGGAAAAATAAAAAAGCTCATATAGGCCTAGCCACCAAGCCTAGCCCACCTGGGTAGAAACTATGGGACAAGAAGGGAGAAGGGGGGTCGAGAGGTAATGGGGGTGTGGGGCTGTCAAGAGGTAACGTGGGTGCCAGGGGGGCCAAGAGGTAACGTGGGTGCCGGGACTGGCAGAAAGGGCGCAGTCAGACATGAAAAAAGGGCTTGGCAGGCGCACATGGGAAAAGAGATACAGATAAATAGACGGAGAGGTTCTTCTTCTTTGAGGTCTTCTTCTTCTTGGTCATTAGTTCTCCTTCTTCCCAGTCAACTTCTCTTTCAAAACTAGATACGCAGGGAGCTCCAATGAAGGCATATTCTCTAGTAAAATTTATATTCAGTATCACCATTGTACAATGAGATATGAGAGACTATGAGAGACTATAAACAAGAATATTATAGCAGATTTCTCCTCCCAAACCCCCGTGGATATAGGCCTGGTGCCGAACCATATAAATCTTGGTGTCATCTCTCTTTACTTTCTCTGCTCTTATTTTCTATTTATCGCCATGGACGTATGTACCACCGCCGTACAGCTGCACTGGAACACTAACGGGGGCTCCAAACAACACTGAACAAGGCCCAAGTCGCCTCAGTGGACCGAGAATGACTCTTTCTCCCCTTTCGCCCTGCTGAGCGATTTTTTCCGCATCAACACTTGGGTTTTTTTTTTTTTTTTTTGTTTTTTAATGTGTAACCCTTAGGTATCAAGATGTAATCACAGTATTCCTCCTCTATAAGTGAGGGTTATTAATAAAATAAGGGTACCGTCCTTTTTTTTAAAAAAAAAAAAAAGGGAACTAAATTCAACTTATCTCAAACTAATAATTGATGAGACTCACTATTTTCTGATTTTTCATAAAAAATTAAATCTCAACATACTTTATACATTTTAACCTTAAAAGTTAAACTTATCTTAACTTAAAAAAGTTAAATTCATCTCAATGAGACCCACAAAATATTCTATTCACAACTTTAAATTATTTTTCATTCTTGTTTAATGTGTGGGTCGTGCGGCCAAGCGTACTCGAGAGCCAATTTTGATTTAGCCTCTAGAAAATCCTTTGCACGCCTTTGTTATCTTTTGAGACGCCTATACTCCATAAAAATAAAAAATAAAAAAATAATTCATTTAAATCGATTTAGCTTTCCATGTCAAAATATCTTTAAGCAATTAAAAAACTTAGGTTATAAAGGCATTGAATACATTCAATGCATCATCATTTGATTTCTTACTTAGTTATTACTTTGAAAGTCCGATTTCATATTCTTGGATTCATCGAATTGAGAGAATTTCCTTTTAGATTAGCCAAGATTTTGTTCTTAGCCAAGATTTCTGTATCCAAATGTGTGAAAAAAGTTTTTGACTCTCCTATCTCGCAACTTTTTAACTGTACGTCTTTTGTTAAAAAATGAATAGGCAAGTTTGTAATGTATGAGAAAAATTTTATGTTTTTTTTCTAAATTTTTTATTTTTTGTTAGAGAACCTCTCCAAAGCATCCTTCAGATTCATCCCTATAGAGTAAGGTCTCGTGCACTGTATCTTCAAAAATTTTACTTCACGAAACTGATTAAATCACTGACTTTTCACCAGAAATATGGTCTCAAAGAATTGTTTGCACCTATAAAGTGTTGAACATTGGATCTTGAAAAGAGTGATATCTCAAAACTAAGACATTTACCACTAGGATCAACTCCTTGAAGTTTATTTAGTTTTTTTATTAGAGAAATTCATATTTATATTTTATTTAATTGCCAAATAATTGTTTTCCCATGATATAAGTGAAATTCCCCATATAAGACGTGATATACAAACCAAAATACTTAATACCCTATAGGGCACACCAACAAGAATATCATACATCAATTGGCAACAAGCTATTTAATATTATTATTATTTTATAATAATTATCATTTAATTAATATTATATATGAATAGTTTTACTTATCACCCTTATATTATATATTTGTTAAGGAAAAATAATAATAAAATAAAACAGATGTATAGTATAGAAACGAGGATGATTATGATATTTCATTATATACATTAATTTTTAATCACAGTAATCGTGTAAAAATACAAGATTCTCCCCGTCCGGACATGCTAATGAATTAAGTAACAGGTCTTAGCCCTACCCGATGCACGCCACGTGTAGATAAAGTAAATCCTGCGGCCACCGGCTCTCCACTTCAAAACCGCCCGTTAAAAAATTTCTGCAGCCTGCAGGGGTCCATTCGTCTTTTTCTTCGCACGCGCAAAAAAAGAAAAAAACAAAGAAATGTGGCATTTGGATCTTGAGTCTGTCTATATAACCGATAGCGTTATCATAGGCACAAAATTTTCAGTTCTTCAAGCTTTTTTCTAATTTTTCTCACGAAGTCCTCCCGCAATCTCATCGAATCTGGTGACGGAAAAATTCAATTATTTCGTAAATCCTCACCCTCAGATCTTGATTGAATTTTAATGGTTTTGTTTAATTAATTGTCCTGATTGATTCTGATTCTGATTTAATACGATCGTTGTCCGATCGGTAAATTTTTTATGGTGCGTTTGTTATTTTCATTTTCTAGATTTTTATTTGCAGAAAGATTTTTTAAAATTGGGCGCGTTAGAGTTAGGGTTAGCGTTTGGTAGAGGTTTCAACTTGTGGGAAGGGATTTGACTTGGATGTGATTTAGGGTTTTACATAGGTTTTGAAGCCATTGGTATTCGTGGAAATAAAAAAAGAGATTTTTTGGGGCGATCTTGCAATACCCTCTCTAAGCTTAACCTGTTACAAGTCTACGGTTTATTGGTGATCAAAATTATTTATTTTTTTAATTGAGGAATGTATTCATAATCCTTTTATTGTCACAATGACGGGATGATGATTAAAAGGTTTGTGAATATCTGTTACAAGTCATACGGTTTATTGGTGATCAAAATTATTTATTTTTTTAATTGAGGAATGTTATTCATAATCCTTTTATTGCCACATGACGGGATGATGATTAAAAGGTTTGTGAATATCATTTTTCATGTTAATAATTGTCTTGATTTGCTATCTACTGGATTTCAATTTGTGTATTTGTTCCGAACTGAAAACTGATGGGTATCTTGTTGACAATTTATCTTGTGCAATTGTCTATAATTGCAGATGCATGTGAATAAAATCTAATGTACATTTGGAATCTCAGAAATACAGTAGCAAAGAACCTATCAAAACTACAGTAGCATAGAGATGATTGGTTTTTTAGATAATGATTATTGTTCTCATTTTATAATCATGACTATTTTTAGATAATGCCTAATGCATGCTTATAATCTCTTCTTATACTTATGCTAATGTTTGTAAGAAGAATTCTCATTTTCCAGTGAAGCTCCATAAATTCCATAAACCTTAACCAGTAATTGGCTATAAATGCTGGCTGCTTTGTTATATTTAAATCAGATCTCTCTTGAATTTCTGTTTATTAAATTCTTCAATAGAATTCTCAAGTACTTGTCCAATTTTTTTTTTTAAATGCTCGATTACTTATATAAAAAAAGAAGTGTTGAAGTTTCTTTAAATTTTTCCCTCTGGGAATGCATTTTTCAAATGTTACATATGGTATATGATTCTTAAGGAAGTCAGTTTTGGATGCCATGAAATATTTTCATGACGATAATGTGAATTTATGCGATTTTGAACTGCAGGGTTTTCTAAACTGGTGTTGTCCTCACTACTATATTAAATTCTCACCAGTTGATGGGAATATAGCCCCTTGAGTTTAGGAACAGTCTTAACTGGAGCTGCATTTCCTTGAGCTGTTTCTTTTTTCTTTAAAATGAGTTTCCTTTGTGTGTTATAATTTAAAGTAGACGCTGTTTCATTTTATAATTAAAATGAGTTTTCTTTTTTACAATCATGTCATCTACCGTGTGCTTTTTGATAAAATAGTTGATTGGAATCCGAGTATGTGACTGTCACTTTCGTTTGTTGTACAATTGCAGCTTTTACTATTTATTGGTGACCTGGTGGCTCGAGAAGCAGTCCATAGGCAATTATTCAAGACCTTTTGCTTCGAGTTCTGTAGTACTATTGCACTGCATTATTTAGAACACAGTCTGGAGCATTGCATAGTGTATGCTTGTTATTTAGGATGTAAAGTGACGTAAAGATCTGTATTTTTCAACTGGCAAAACAAGTAGAGATTCAGACGCCTTGATTAGGAAAATATTTAGAGCAACTACTACTCTTGGTGAGTCTATACGCAATTGAATATGTTTTTTTCTCTCGTGTCAGTTTCTGCCTCATCTCATTTACTAATTACTTTCACATTACACAAATTTGTGTTTTATTGGCAGCCTTCTTGTTTTATTTCCTGCTATATATGGTTCAGCAGTGTTTATTCCTCTCACAACACAACATCACTTTGTCTTTTGATCGTGTTTGTGGCTTTCATAGTTATCTATTCATTAGTCAGAGTTGTGTTCATCTTAATCTGCAGGGGTAAGGTTTCGGGAGTTAAATGTCTTGTTTGGGTGATCCATTGCATCAATGGTTAGAAATTCATATATTAGTAGGCTTTGGTTTAAAATTAAAGGAATTAGTAAGTTTGGGTTTGAGTGGGTCATGCCTGGACAAGTAGTGGAGTTGTTGGCAAGCAGACAGAGCCCTTGTGGAAGTCGGAATTCAGAAGTTTGGAGGATGGTTCCTCTATGCTTAATGTAGTGCATTTGGCAAGTGGTGGAGTTGTTGGCAAGCTGACAGAGCCCTAGTGGAAGTTGGAATTCAGAAGTTTGGAGGATGGTTCCTCATGCTTAATGTAGTGCATTTGGCAAGAATGTAATGCCCTGATATTTTAAGACTGAGAGGATGGCAAGAGACTTTAAAAACCATAGTATTCAGCACCCTCTATGCTTCAATGGCCACTCACACCAGCTCCCCACTCCTTAATTTTCTAGATTTCAAAGTTTTCCATTATTTTTTTCTTCTTACTAGTTGGATGTATCCCTTTGTATACCTTCTGTGTACTAGGGTTGTGCCCCTCTGTGCTATTCATAAAATTAAATTACTTGGGCCAAAAAATAAAGAAAAAAAAACTCGGTGAGCATTGGAAAACTGTGTGCACAGAGACTATTCATTCACTTAGAAGTTTGATATTGTGGTCAAAACACTTTTTATCCATCATAATTAGTGGATTAAATTATTTTGAAGTTGCTTAGTTTCAGTAGCCTACTCATTCTGCTCTTGTGCGGGGCACATTTTCTGGTAAGATGTTGGACATTTTTTTTTTTTGATGTTTTTATTTTCAGAAACACCTACTTTTAGATCTTGTGCATGTTGCACCTCATCAAGGCTAGTTTTCCAGTAAGATGCTGGTGATTTTCTTTTCTTTTCTGAATTTGGTGAGGTGGACTCAAACTTAGTTGTATGAATAGTTTATGTGAATTTAAGAAGTGAACTGAAGGAATTTGGTAGATGAAAGATTAGCTGAAAAGGGTTTACGGTGTTTTAAGATGGATATAACTGGATGCAGAGAGTCTTGAGGATGCTGTCGAAATTGGATGAGAAAGAAAGTATCACATTTGTTATTTAGAGGACAAGTATATAGGCCAATATGATGACTTCGTGGTGGTTCCAATAATACTGACAAATTTTTCCTATGAGAAGGCTGATTAGATGTCAGTTTGTTGATAACATCTTTTTTGTGATCAGTGACTGTGGTCTATGGTTAGTATCATACTTTTGAATGCTTAAGTAAAAGAAAAGAAAAAACTGAGGACAAGTGTATGTTTTCACTTTGCTGCTTATTTAATTAAAGAACCACCTTGATCATGATGTGATAAAAGACAGTATGATTTTGTTGCCTAATTTTTGGAAGTCTGAAGCGTCCATGCGGATGATTTCTTTTAGTCATTTTTGTTTGCTGCCCATAAACATCTACCATCATTTTTTTCTGTTTGACACGAATGTGCTTTCATCTTATTGTAGATTAGAATTTCTCTGTTGCATTGATGTGTCACTGACAAGTTTTGCCTTCAACAATGTGTTAAGTTGTTAGAATTTCTGTTCATTCAATGTAGAAGTATGCTTGATAGTTCTGGTTTTCTGACGAGTGAAATGTGCTTGAGTAGTTTACAACAGTGCAAACAAGATGGCTGGTGTAAAACGAAGAATGCATTGTGATTCAGATATATGTGCTCTTCACAAAGAGTTGGATGAAGTTTTGTGTCCTATCTGCATGGACCATCCACATAATGCTGTTCTCCTCCTGTGCAGCTCGCATGATAAGGGTTGTAGATCTTACATTTGTGATACAAGTTATAGGCATTCAAATTGCCTGGACCGCTATAAAAAACTAAGGGCCAACTCTAGGAACAGTCCAACTTTACCCAGTTCTTTGCCTGTAAACTCACACAATCCTAGTAATTCCTCTGATATGAACATGAGTACTGACTTAAATGAGGCTAGTGAAAACCACAATGTAAATTTAAGAAACACTGTAATATCTGCTG
Source organism: Juglans microcarpa x Juglans regia (assembly GCF_004785595.1). Lineage (NCBI taxonomy): Eukaryota > Viridiplantae > Streptophyta > Magnoliopsida > Fagales > Juglandaceae > Juglans > Juglans microcarpa x Juglans regia. The sequence continues at coordinate 10,661,116 of NC_054597.1, read as the reverse complement.
GAGCACCAAGAGGAGATGAACGTGAACCAAGTAGATTTGTAGAAATACAAGAAGGTATATTAGAAACAGTTGATTCTGAATCCTTTCAGGAAGGGGATGAGATTGAAGATTTAGGTTTGGAGAACTCATCCGAATTAAAATTGAGCTTGAAATGCCCATTGTGCCGAGGAACCATACTTGGCTGGGAAGTTGTCGAAGAGGCCAGGAAATATTTGAACCTCAAGAAGAGAAGTTGCTCCAGGGAATCGTGCTCATTCTTTGGTAACTACCAGGAATTGCGACGACATGCCAGAAGGGTTCACCCTACAACCCGACCCTCTGACATTGATCCATCTAGAGAACAAGCCTGGAGGCACCTTGAGCACCAGAGAGAGTATGGTGATATTGTTAGTGCTATTCGTTCAGCTGTGCCTGGTGCTGTTGTGGTTGGGGACTACATCATTGAAAATGGAGATCGACTGGCAGGCGAAAGGCAAAGTGGCGCAGGGGACACTAATGGCCCATGGTGGACTACCCTGTTTTTGTTTCAGATGATTGGCTCAATGGACAGTGTTGGGGAACCCAGGGCCCGGTCAAGGGCTTGGACAAGGCATCGACGAACAGCAGGATCTACATCCGAACGGCGGTTTCTCTGGGGCGAGAACCTGTTGGGTTTGCATGGTAATGATGACAATGATGAAGACGTTTTACAAATTTTAGGTGAAGATGCATCACCAGTTCCTAGAAGGCGCCGGCGCTTAGCACGGTCAAGGTCCAATGAAGATAGACCATGAAGCATAATTATATATGGTACATTTCCAGTTCATTGCTATTTACTGGAGTTCTTTTCCAATTTGGCTTGGCTGACCCAACTGGTGTCTTTGCGATTATCGATTCAGTGATACCTGCTCTGATTAAGAACCATGATTTCAGAAACTTATAAGGTTGGTCCCTGTCAAGAAGCAGCAGAAAGTCTGCCCCCAGATGAGCGGGATTCTAGTTGAGCTCAAGTTCTGTAAATGGAGTGGAAAAGAGAGTTTCAATTCTATTGCTAAACACGAGTCACACTTGGCTATTTCCATTGCAGGTGGAAGTGGAGTTTGATGCATTGTTATTGCTAGGGACTTTGTATTTGTGTTATTAATTATGTCGGGATGATCTCCATTCGAATTATTTTCTATCATTAAAGTTATTTTCTTTATTTCTTTTTTTGTTTTATTCCAAATTGTAATTCTGGTAATGTAATATAATTTTTCAGAACATTCCTTTCTTTAATGGCCATTACCGTTTATAATGTGTATAAGTCAAATAAATAATTTGAGTAGAAGAAAATAAGATAGAATTTAGCTCTTCAAAACTTGGAATAATTTTAATATTGGTGTGTTAGCTTGCAATTGCTTGTATGAAAGACACAGCAAACGTGGATTGCCATCCCACCAAGCAAGCTAGAGACCCCAAAACCAGATAAATTAGTGCCACAAGATCCTAAACATTGGTCTTTTCCTATTAGATAAGACATATTCCCGGCCCCAAATCTTAAAAGACAAAGGGACACGTCCATGGGACTGCCGGACACACCCTCTCCTCCTCTCTCTAAAAAACCCAGCAATGGAGGGCAGAGTGCCACGTCAGCTCACTTGGTTTTCATCAGATCCTATGAGGACAAAAGGTGAGATAAGCTCACACACATATGTATAATGTACAACGAAGCAGACCTCTTGCTCTTGGTGTGCAGGGAATATAAGTTTAATTACTCTGCCCCATGTGAGGGCATTAGGAACTTATCCTTGCCCACAAAACTTGATACTTCTGGGTTCAAGTCTCCATGCTCTTAAAATATCTCTTCCCATCCCCCACATGCTCAAGCTAAATTTATAATTAATATTTGAACCATTTTGATAGATATGCAGAGATGGAGACAGAGAACATCTACTTTATCCTTAAAATGGAGGGCAATGATACATACACAATTCTTTTTATAGTTTGTTTTAGAACTTTGTTTTAAATGGAGGGTATTTAGAAGTGGAATATATGATACAATTCATTTATATGAAACGGGTCGTGTTGATTATCAAACGGGTTGTGCGGGTCCAGTCGGGTCGAGTCACCCATTATTTATATGGATTATGTTAAGTTTTTAGAGTCAAACCTATTTAATTAAACTGGTCGCGATCAAGATGACCCATATAGTCAAATACTTGTGCTACGACACGAACATAAATTGCCACCGATGAAGAATTTATATAATGTTTGAAATTCAAATAACATGAGAAACTCAGGGGGTTAGTAACTTGATGAAATGACGCCATTATACTAATTGGTTGTAAAATTGATTGTAAAATAATTATTTTGAAACGAAACATTGTTAGATCTACATGGAGTTTTCCAAGCTGGCCTAGGATGAGAAGGAAGCTTGGTGACTTATAATAAATTACCAGTACTTCTGACAACACCATAAGCTGCATTATCTATGGAGTCTCCTTTTGTATATTGTGTTCTTTGGTTTATATCATGTGCTTATTCTACACCAGTTTCTGCAGACAAGATCATATTTGACACGTTTTCATTTTAGGTTTTTTCATATGTTTCTAGTAGTTAGAGCTAATTAAATAGTTGAAAATTGGGATACTGTCCTCTTATTAAAAAAAGTAATTAGAATTTCTCATATGTTTTGAGTATCCGTGTTAATTAAATCTCGAGATGTAATTTCATCAGTATCCATATTAGAATTATTGCAATTATATAAATCCTTAAGTGAATCACAATGACAAAAGAAACCATGCGAGGTCTATAACTAGGAGTCGTCTTGCCATGTGAATGATATTCCATAGTTTTTAACCACAATTATTTTGGTAGGGTTCATATGAACAGTAGGTATTGTGGATGTCCAAATGTATATCATGTTAATGAAGACTCTATTAGTTAATGATCTTAATGGTTATTGTTTTTAAACTATAAAATAAAAATAAAAAAACATTGATGCAATCGAAATTTCAGATCCCAATTTGAAATTGATGTCAAACTAAAAAGCCCTTAGATTTTGACCCAATTACACAACTATGCCTCAAATTGATAATATTAACAAATTTGATCCTAAAATTCTGAGCTAGGTGCAAAACCATCCTTATGTCTAGTCTGTCCAAATTGATAATAGAACTCATATGATGGTCACTTAACCAGTAGAAGGCATTATAAAATGGGAAAATAAAGCTTGAACGAAGCTCATTCGTAGTTTGATAGTATAGTGAAAAGAGAGGGACTAACTTCAATAGAATTAAAAATAAATAAAGCTAGCTAGGCTTAAAGGTTAACTCTTTTCAATTAATGCCAAAAACTCAAATCCATATAAAGGATTAATTTGATTACATAATTATAAGTTCAGTTTTCTTAAACAATGTTGTGGAATTAGTGTTAATTCAGGTATGCTCATTCATTTATACCAATGGTTTCAAATTGAGGTTTGAAATGTTCTTTCAGATAACGTCAGGTTCCTGTTTTTAAATAGGGGTGACAATATGTGATATAACTCATTAACCCAACACGAATACGATATGATAATAATGAGTTTGAGTTTAGTCTTAATGGATTCGAGTCAAAACGGGTTGACCCGTTAAGACATGATTGCTTAACATGTTGATAACGAGTCAACCTATTTTAACCCGTTAAAAAAGTTAAAGTTACAATTATACCCTTATACCTAAAAGTAAAATTGTTGAGATTTTAATTTCCATATTTTTATTATTTGAATTATAATTTTAGACTTGTAGTTAGTTTTATATTTTTTATGGATATTGTGATTTTAACATTTATATAAAATTATGCTAAACTTAATCAGGTCAAACCGATTAATTTAAGGTCTATTCAATCCATTTACATTAACGGGTTGAAACGGGTCGGGTTGGGTCGTGTTAACCTATTTCGTAGTATTCACTAATAGGTCAAAACGGATTTACACGACACGACTTGTTATGTTAATAGGTCATGTTAGGGTTTAAGATTTTGGTACGATAAGCTTAACTGGTCATGTTCGGGTTGACCCATATAGTATAATATATATGCATTGACACGATCCGTTAACATGATTTGACACCCTTAACTTTTTGCTGGTCCAACAGTTTTTCAGGAGTTTCCACCACAGACATGCTTGTAGATCAATTAGGACCATTCACCTTCACAACGATAGCCTTTCCGTATCATCTAAACACACTCCATTCTAAGTCTAAGAGCCTTTGATTTCTCAAGAAAACATTCGAGTAAATCTAGGGGTTAAGTAAAATCCTAGACTGTGATCCATGACATGGGGACCGACCGGATCGATGAACCATGGACATACAAATGTATGGCAAAGAAACATGACACCAGGCTAAGAACATCTTGAGTCTTTAATTAATCCAAAGTTTGCTTAATACTGCCACCACATGGTCATCTCCTTATATAATTCTAAACCCCATGTTACAAAAGAATCACAAGCCAACCCTCACCCACTCACTGCCCGGTTGTCTCACCATCTTCCTTAGATTCAGTTCCCTGTCCTTTGTCCTCTTCTCCAAAAAAGCCTCAAGACCAGAAAGGAATCTCTAGCAAGCAGACAGCACAGATAGAACTCTTTGTGCTGTCCATTTGACCAAGAAAATTACACCTCTCCCTCTCTCTCTCTCTCTCTCTCTCTCTCTCTCTCTCTCACACACACACACACACACACACTCACACACACAGTACTATTATAAAGGAGGCTGTAAGTATCAAACTCAGACATACAGGTATCCTTTGCACTTTCTTTACCAAATGGTCTCTTGTGTAGCATTCACTCCAAAGCTAAAGTCTCTTTTGGTGAATTGTAGCAGATTCTTCAATGGCTCTTTAAGGTAACACATGAACAAACAAAGTAGAGCACTTCTAGTCCTTCCAACAAGAAGGAAACAACTAATGGTGAGCCAAGACTTTCAGATCCTTTATAAATTCTGCACTAATCAAGCACATTGAAAAGGATTCACTTACCTTTTCTCTTTTCCTGCCTGCCAGATCATGAAGCTAAATCAAAACATATAGTTCTGTTTAAGCATTGTGGGCTGCGTGGTAGATTGATAAGCAAGAATTTCAAGCCATTTAAAATTTTATTCAGAAGAGATATTGCAAAGGCTTGCTTCTATAGCACCCTCAATTTAAAAAGACTTGGAAGTATTAACAGAAGGCAGCATCGAGTCCACTCAACAAAGATGAAAAAAGAAGATATTGCTCGGGGATTAGGAATCAGCCTTAAGGTGGCCGATTCTGCTAATCATGCAGGAAATAAAGTTTTACCAATTAGCGAGACAACGTTGTCAACCTCAACTAACACAAATGACCAATGTGGCTCGTCAGAAAAGAAAGACAGGCTTAAAGGGGACAAAACCAAAACCATGTCAAGAATGAAGGAGCTATTGAGATGGGCTGCTGCTGCTGCTGCGAAGTCAGAGAAGGGAGGAAAATTCATTGGCCGAAAGGTAAATTAATTATATAACCTCATGATTCGAGACAAACCCTTTTCTTTGTTCAGTTTTTAAGATTTGGCCTCACTTTGTCTCTTCCAAAACTCAGTTCCCTGGAGAAATGTCTAGGACATTTTCTTTGATCATGAACCCTTGTTATACATGTCAAATTTACTATTCTTCACCAAATAATTGCTTGAATTTCGTAGGAAAAAAATCTTACTACTTCCAAGTCACCACTTGTTATAAAAAGACAAGTCAAAAACAACAATACTTTTTTGTGATAGCTCATGTGGAAGCTCAATGTCATTGGTATGTTGAGTGTATCAATAACTGGACATGTAAATAGATTTTTTCTTACAAAAAATGTAGATACTAGAAAATCAGGCTCTTTCATTCCTAAAGTCATGGTAGAATCCAAAACCTATGACATTTTTCATTAAAAATTCAATAGGATCCAAAGCCTATGTCGTCCTTTGTAAGAATCTTTGGACTCATGCACGATCCTAGACTAAAAGCAAATTAAAATTAATGTTTCAGGTTCTTCACTTTCGAAATCGTGGAAACCTGAGATCAGTTCCAGATGATGATCAACTTAGCAGTGACTCTCCTAAGATCAGTTTTTGTTGGGATGTGGAAAGCTGCACCACCGTTTCCTCTGCCTACTCAGCAATTTCTATGGCGTCCTCGTCAAACCCAACCAAAATTCAAGACAAAGATCATATCACTTCAAGAAAAGGAAATTGGATCACCACAGACTCTGAATGTAAGACCCTTCTTTCCCTCCATTTTTTTCCCAAAGGAAAAGAGAAGGCTAGGCCTCTTTTCACCTATGTCTATATATTTATTTCTTTATTTATTTTCCATTGGCAGTTGTGGTGCTAGAGCTATGAAGAAGGGAGAAAGAAGATATCTTTCAAAAGGTTAAATGATATTAACTGTTTTAGGCTTTGTACTGCATCTATTCGTAGGTGGGTTCTTGTTCATTCTAGTTTCTCCTAAATATTATAGGAGTTTCATTTACATGAATGTAAGGCTCTGAAATGTACTTGCACCATAATGAAGATGGCCTACATGGTGACTTGCCTTTTGTGACTAGAGAATATCTGCCATCCATCTTACCAATGATGATGGATGGATTTTTTTGGAGTGATCTAACACAACATCTTTTTCGAGCCAATTTCATTGTTTTATCAAATAGAAATGTTGTTTTTTATCCTATAGAAAAATACTTTAGCTACAAATAAATTACATAAAAATAAACTCACAAACTGACGTACCTTATTGTAATACGTCAGATTGTAAAGTATATCTAACGAATCTCACGAAACCACGTCAGTTTGTGAATTTACTTTTGTATAATCTCTTTTTGTCTGTAACAGTTCTCTATCCTATATATTATCATCTCCAATCACATATATTATCATTTATCACTTAAAATGTGCTACATCAATAAACATGATTGGAGATAATAATACGAAAAGTACTCTTCGTCGACCTCCATGCATGAGTGGAAATATATCAGTATAGGGATATGGAGCTTGAGTTTCAAAGCCAAAATAATAATTATGGGCAAATCCAATTTCGAAGCTCAAACCCTGTTCTAATGGTGGAATAATATAAGAAGGAATTGATAAAGGAAAATAATTTAAATAATGATGCTAGAATGCACTCGTTTTGCAGAGAAAATGATCTACACTTAAGTTATGGCCGGATGCCCAAAAATGAATTGAGGTTCGAGAAAGTGGCATGAAAAGCTATGATGAAAAATTAAAATAGAGTTCATTCTTTTAATTTTTTTTTATATGTTTCTCAAAGTTGTTTTGTTGTTACTCAAATGTTTTAATTAATTTTCTTTTATACATCTTTTTGTTTGTTTTAGAACTTCATTTGTTATACTTTTTATATTTGTCTTTGAATATGTTTGTTATACTTTCATGGACACGTGGCATGCCACGTTGAAGTTGAGTCAGCAATTTCTTCTGTGACAAGTTCCCTTGATTAAGGTTTCAGATTGATTATTGACAGATTGGATGAACATAAGACTCTTGTTTTTTTCTTCCCTTTTGCTTTTATCTCAGAATCAGATAGATATCATCGTTTTGAAAGGAACCAACCAACTCGGATATTTTCTAGTTTTTCCAAACTATCATTTGACAATCAAATAAAAGCTTCATCCACGAGGGATATGATGAGACTTCAAATTCCAAAAGGTTTACAATGGCCTAGGGGATAACCCTTTACTCTAACCTGTAAGCAATAAGTTTTGAGTTCAATTGATCAGATTTCAGCTTGGAAAAGAAGCTATTTGTGGGTTTACTTTTGCGTAATCTCTTTATGATTAACGTATTTTTCTTATTTAAATAGAAGAATTTAGATTTCAAATCTTAAACGATAATTTTAAATTTTAAATTCTAAAAAGTTTTAAATTTTATTTGGCTTTAGTGCAAATTCAAATTCAATTTTAGTATATGATGCAAATAATATATTTGGATTATAAAGACCCGAATTCTTCCCATCCAAAGACTCCACTACTAGCCAAAAGTTTGATGGCCTGATGACATATAGCCTGGTTTTTCAAATAGAAAATCTCGAACCCCCATCCCCTTAATAAAAAAAAAAAAAGACTCCACTAGTAAATTAATTTTAAAACTTTGCTCATATTTTCTGGCCAATACTAATAATAATTTTGACACCCTGTCATTTATTTTGCCTTTAATGTATAAGAACCTCTGACCAGCTTTGAGATCATTAGAACTCTTGTTATGGTCGGAGAGGGGGCAGGTTGAAGTTTCCAACTTCCAATTTTGACGCTGGTAGAAAAAATATTCTGACGGCTACCTAGCAAAGGAAATTAGGGATTGACAAAGAGTCAAATAGATAGAGAACACTTGGATAATTTGAAGATTAGAGTTTATTGATAAAAGTCTAAAAAGCTCCCTTTGAAGCCCACGAGCTGAGCTTAAATAGTTAAGAGTTCTTGGCGACCGCCCAATTAGAAATAAAATAATCATCTTGCAAAAATCTGGCCTCAAATTGAAAATCGAATTCATCTCTTAAAATAGAAAGCAAAATATCACCATCGAGAAAAACTTAAACCAACCATTCGGAGGGGAAAACTGTTAATTTTGGAGTTGAGATAAGGACCACTAAGTAATGTTTTGAATACCATACTGGACGTCGTACCGGTTGTACTGGAACAAAAATTTCGGTACTAGTTCTATTTCGTATACCGTTTTGGAATAGTCGATATATGAATAAATTATATATATATATATAAATTATATTCCAAAATACTAGTTTATATATGAATAAATTATATATAAATACATATATATATAAATTATAAATAGTCTAATCTGAATTGAGGGTCAAAAAATGAACTTGTAGTTTAAAAAAATGAATAAATAAATAAAGGCCGAAATTTCGGCTGGTATGGGCTAAAATATAGGCCGGTACGAAATATATACAATATCTGTACTAGACCAGTGGCCGGTACGGTACGGTATTTGAAATATTGCCACTAAGTGTAGGATGGTGACCACAACATGCGCGCTGAAAAAAACTTTTTGAATTAGAGCTATATGTGCGATTTTGATACCTGTAGCCAAAATTATTGTCAAAATACTAACGCATGCGTAATGTCGCTCCAAATTTCGAGATCTTCACCTTTTTCTATCATACTTATGTCGATCTGTCTTCTCGAGGTAGTCCAATGATATCAACATCGAATCTGTCTCAAAATTCAGTGCCATCAACATTGAATCTGTTAGCTGAATGACATCAAACTTGGATCCCCTGCATCAAATCTCTACTCACTAGCTTCTCTCTAGTCTTTGACTAAACCTATGACCCGATAGGCACTTCCAACATGAGAGATCCAAACCCTAATAAAGGGAAGAACTTGTGTTTCCTACTTCTAATGGACTAAACCTACAAATTGAAATTGGAACCTGAATACAAAACATTGTTGATTGGAGCAATGTTATCTGTATCAATAAGACATCTTTATTTGATTCATGCATTACCATGGGGATGTGGCATTATCTATCAATTCTTATATGAGAAATGATATATATAAGCTCCAAATAGAATTCTCGCACGGACACTTTTATAAAAAAGTGGACTTCTCCACTAAAAAGCATGAAAAACTCTTTTCTTTTCTTTTCTTCTTGATGGAATCCACATGTTTACAAAAGACTTGTGTAAAACTTGCGCATTTAGAGCTTGCACTTAGCATTGCTCTTTTTATATTTTTATTTATAGAAGTAAGAGTTAGTCTAATTTTTTATGGAGAATATTACATCAGCATGGTATGATGAAAATGAAATGAGAGGTTGTTTATAGTAGAGTATTCTATTTGCTAGGCGGTAATGCATTAAATTTGCACACATCACAGCTAGATTTACAAAATTATCTCATATTATAAGACAACAGAAACTTTTATTTTTAAGTAATTAGAAGGTATATTTGTTCTGATTTGGGGATATATTGTAATGCCCATAAAAAAAAATCTCGCTTAGAATAAAAGAAAAATGTACTAAGAATTTTACAGAAAATCTTGCTTTGAGGGCATTATATATGGGATATTTGGATCCCCTAATTGTCCAGGCCCACTACTAAGAAGCAGGCTTAAAACTTTAGCCTAGGGTCAAGAGGGCCACGTTCTGAAGAGCCTATAACTGTAACTACACAACAAATAACTACTATGAGATCAGAATATTGATCCACAATTAAAGGCTATTATCTTGAGGAAGATAACCCTTATAAAACATGAGTTATCTCCCCCCTCGATTAGTAAGGGATCAAGAAAGATATACACACGAGAATGGTGGGTTAGAGTCAATTACTATCACGTCACGTCCTTGTCCTTCTATAAATAACTTATGAGAGGTAACAAACAACATCTTCTTCATCTTTATATACATTTATTATCACACCGTGTTACTAACTTAGGCATTGGGATATACTCAAAGGCAACTAGTGCTGCCTCTTCGTTGTTACAGGTCATCCATAAGGTTGGTGATGTAAAACACGTCGTTTACATATATAATAAGATGGATAGGTTGAAAGAAATTCAAGATGATGGGTAGAATCTTCTAGTTTGGTGGTTGTCTGTTGAGAAATCTCCTTCAACAGTGCCATAAATTCCAAAGAAGTTGCAGCCATGACTTTAGGCAACCATTTCTGGGAGCTCAGGTCCACATCTAATAAATAGCATGCTAATGTCGCTCCATATCTCTTTTTTCTCAGACCGCCCATCTTTTATATATATATATATATATAATGGTGCTATGTACTTTATCTACTCACTAATAGTCTGACTCCTTACAAAGATTTACAACAGAAAAAACAACAAACATGTTAAAAAAAGGAAGACAACACCTTATCCGAATCAAGCTGGAATGAGGAAAAGAACAGAAAGACAGAAGAAAATGATAGAAATTACATAAGAAAATATTATGCATTGTACTTTGATTCAAATTGACTAAACCTTAATTACCACTTGTTTTTCTTTTTTCTTTTTCATTTTTTTTTTTTTTATGGATTGTAATATTTGTTGTAGCATGTTTGTTCAGATTCCTCAAGATTCTCACCCCCTCATTTTTATTTAATCAATATTATTTCAAAATTAAAGATAGGAAAATGCTTGGGGACTATAACGTGACCACCGATATATGTTTTTATTATTATTTAATGGTTGAGGAATTGATTGTTAATGATTTTATGTATTTAAGAAAAATGATTAAAGACTTATAGATATGTAATGGAAAAAAATTAAATTATAATGATTGCTCCAAACTGTCAGTACCTTTTATCGATACCGATAGAAGGACCGTTTTCTTAATGTTTAAGGAAAAGAAAATCAATTTAGTGTTTTTCTATAAACAATAAGATTTTAGTAATAAAATTAAAATTTTTAATTTTTTTATAAATCAAATTATGATATGTAAGTACTTTATTAAATATCTCATACAGACCGATTTATAAATAGAATTTTTATTCTTTATTATGTGTTAATCCTCCTCATTATCTATAATTCTTTTTTTTTATTTTTTTATTAAAAAACTATCCAAAAGAAATAAAAAGATAATTATGGTCAAACAACTTCCACTTTACAATTTTTTGTAACCACAACTTGTTTATTTTATAATTCAAATACAGATAAACATGGAACTAGAATAATTTGATCGGGATTACAAGAATAAATTTTTACAATCTCCTCATACTCCACATTCTATATTTTTTTTAATTTTTTTAATTTTTTTTATCAAATATTTAATATATAAATAATAAATAGAAAATTTGAAATAATTTAAAAAAAACTCAAAAAAAATTTAAAAAAAATTTAAAAAAAATATTAAAAAATTTAAAAATTTAAAAAAATATAAAATATAAAATGTGAAGTGTAGTGGAGATTGTGTAGCAAAATTCGGATTACAATTCTTCATACAACATGGCTGAGCTGGCATGGTACTTGTATTGCTAACCCCATCATTTAGATGCTGGCAGGGGCAAAACAATATTGGTCAACCAAAAATGGGATTACTCATTACATGGTCAAGGTTTTCTACCATTTGAATATATTAACCAAGAGAGAGTCAAATCAAGTGATCTATATATATATCGCCATTCATATAAAATTTGTGGGTAATATATAGGCCGTATTAAAAGAATTTTTGACTACTATTATATACAATTTTAGAATATAAGTCTCGCATACTTTTTTTGATAATGAGTGTAGTTTATTATTAAGAAAATAATTTTTTGATATGAATCTCATATTTATTTATTTTTTTTAAAAGAAGTGCGTGAGCTTTCACACCCTAAAAATATAAATATTATTTATCATTTTTTAAATGAAAATGATATTTACAATCTTAGGATATGTAAGCTTTGCTCACTCTTTTTGAAAAAAGTGAGTAAATTTAAAATCTACATAAAAAAATTATTTTTTTAATAGTGGATCATATTTCTTTTAAAAAAGTTATTACATTATCAAGTCGATATGTAGAGCATACAATTCACATCACGTAAATAATGAGATATTAATTTTAAAATTTATCTTTTAAATCAAATTATGTCATGTAAGTATTTTACTAAGTGTACTCCATACGCCAGTTTGAAAATAGAATTTTTTATTTTCAAAGGAAGTGAACAGTACATGTATACTCTAAAACTGTATTTAACATGAATAATATTAGATACAATCCTTCCAGCGTCTACAAATCCAACGCATTTATTTTGAAAAAAAAAATAAAGCCTATTTTTAAAAAATAATTTTTATATAGATTCTAGATTTACCTAATTTTTTCAATAGATTTACGTGCAATCATTTCATGCACCCCTAACTCACCTCGACTGACGTGGCAGAACTTGTTTTATTAAAAAAAATTGAAAAACACATTGAGAAGAAGACGACTGACACAAACCCTGAAAAGCTCGATTCCATTTACTCTCTGCATTCAGCTTGGCTCATTATAATGCGGTTGGGCTTCAGCTTCCATGGCAGAAAAATGCCTGAAAGTGGATTGATTTGCCTATGATTTTCAATACTAGTACTACTCCTGCAAACCCATTAAGTTAAGGCTATGTAGACCTTATTTCCTCTCCTGAGCTCACTTTCCCTATTTTCCTCTTTTTCATTCTACCCCCAAACCCTTTCTAAAAGTCGAAACTGAATGCATTTTCCACTTGTATACTTGCTCTCCCAACTATGGAAGCTTTCAGCTTGCTCAAGCATTGGAGAGATCTTCCTTACGCATCGCTGTGACTACCTTTATAGTCACCACTGTTGCTCAAACTAGTGTTAGGGAGACCGACGACAAAGATGACAATCCTTTTTTCGACTTAGAGTTTATTGTTCCCGGTGAAGAAGACAATGGGGATGATGGGAACGAAAACGAAAGGGGTGAACAAGAAGGAACCAACCGTGAGAACGAGAGCGAAGAACACGACAACGAGTTTAATGGTAGTGGGGATGTCGATGGTGAGGGAGAATTCAATTGTTGCCGTTGTCATTGTCGCTGCTCCTAAACCATAGCCAAAAAAAAACATAACAAGGAACAACTTGTTGAAACATCTTAGGCAAATCAAGAGCAAAAATGCTGGATGCAAATGCGGGATGCAAGCGAGATGCAAACGCCGCTGACATGGAAAAAGGAAACGACGTTGTTTATTACTTGTATCTACATGGCAAGCTACGACAATAGTTCCTATTCGATCGGTTATTTGAGTCAAGACTTGCTTACCTTAGCTCCATCTCAGACACTGCCCCTTTTCGTTTATGATTGTGGACAAGACAACCGGTGATTGTTTGAAAGAACCGATGGTATAGTGGGCTTAGCCCGTGACCAGCTCTCCTTGTTGGGTCAAGTGTCTTCAAAATACGACTATGTCTTCTCCTACTGTCTCCCTGAAGCTTTTACTGCATCTACTGGAGTGGGTTTCTTATCCCTTAGAGAATCTTCTTTGGCAGCATCTCCGACGTACAAGTTCACTCCCATGTTGACGGATTCTAAAAACCCAAGTTTATACTTCATGAGGTTGGCAGCCATAACTGTTGCAGGTGTGCTGCTGAGAGTTGGTGTTGTCCAGTACAGGGTTTCTACCATTATAGATGCTGGCAGCATCTTCGACTTCTTCTTGGAGACTCGTTGTTTCCATCGAACAAACGCCATCTACTTCGACGAGGAGTGATTTCTCAGACAGGAGAAGGCTGGATATGGGTAAAGATGAACTTGAGGTGGTAGCTTCTGCAGCAGCGACGACCAAGGATCCGTGGGTGGAGCGTAGGAGCTTGAAAGAGTACTTTGAGCAGTCGAAGGAATTGATAATCAGATCGAACGGCCTCGGTGGTTTACACCCTTGGAGTGCGGCTCTTCGTTGGCTAATTCTCCCTTGTTTCTCTTTTTGCCCTGTCAGTCTTTTATTTTTTCTCCGGCCATTGGTTTGGGTTTGGGTATCTTATTTCATCTTTCCCGCATTTCTTCTTCTTCATTGTTTTTTTTTAATTGACATGGCAATTGAAAATTATTATTCTAAGCGCCGACTGTGTGCCAACTGCAAGTGTCGATTGCCCCTAGCAAAATTGAATCAAGAGAGCCAACCCCGGCTTGCTCCGAAACACTAGTCAACAAGCTATTCAACGAAGGAGTTTGCGTGGCCTAAGACATAAGACTTGAAGAGGGTAGCTGCATTGGGTCTGTTCATTTGCATTCATATTATTTACAACAAAGCAACGAGATTCTATAGAATGAGATTAGGGGTGTAACTAGTCTGGTTTTGAATAAAATTTGGGACCGAACCAATTTGCACCGATTTTGCATTTTCATAAACTAATTCCGCATCGATTATTCCCTTAAATCGGTACTTCCTGTTTTAATATACTATATACTATATTATATAATATATATAATAGTATATTATAGTATATAATACTATAGTAATAATATATTGTAGTATATTATAATATATGTTATAATTGTATTATAGACTAATATATCACTATATTATATATTATAATATATAGTGATATAGTATTATTATAACTATTAATACACACTATATAATATTAGTATAACTATTAATACAATAGACTATAGTGATATAAGATTTTAAAATTTAATATTATATTAATTAGTAATTATCATATAATACAAAATTATTTTATATATAATTATATATAAAAATTATATACAATTTAAAAAAATTATAATATACATATGAACCGATCTGGTATGGTCCGATCCGGTTTTAGAAAACAAAAAATTATAATATACATATAAACCGATCTGGTTTGGTCCGATCCGGTTTTAGAAAACAAAAATCGAAATTGGACCGATTTTGACTTATTTTAGGAAAAATAAAATCGATACTGGACTAAACCAAACTCAGTACCGGACCAAACCCACTGGTTCGATCCGGTTCGGTCCGGTTTACTGGTTTACCGGTTTTTTTTTTACACCCCGAAATGCGATCGCGGAGGAGAGAATGAATGGATGGGGGGAATGGAGAAAAAACGCTCTATTTTCCCCTATCCCATTTTCATCTCCCGCTCATCTGAAAACGCCCAATTTCGCAAGATCAAAACGCCCATTTCATTTTGTGGGTCTCATGCCAGGTAAACGGGATGCGCAAAGGGTGCGTGAAGTCGCTTGCATTTAGAGTTTTTCTTTTTTCAAATGGAATGGGACTCGCATAAATTATTTCTTATTTAACATTACTCATTTTAAATATAAATTTTATTTATTTTTATTAAATATTTAATATTAGAGTAATATTAAATATAATTATGGATTGTAAAAGTATCGCACAGCTTTTTTTTTAAAAAAAATGAAATCTATTATTAAAAGGTTTTTTTTTTTTTTATATAAATCACATATTTATTCAATTTTCTTAAAATGAATGGGTGAAATTTACAAATTGTAAATATTATTTCTTTTAATATTATGAAGGAAAAAAAAGAGTGCTTCTAAGGTGCCGTCAAATAGTGACCCTAAGCAAAATTTATTTTTTTTATTTCTCTTATTCATATTTTTTTAATATTTTTAAAAAATATAAAAAATATCATTTTACTAATACTAGTCTAATAGTCACTTTTGTAATCAATAAATAAAAGAAAAAATGTAAAAAAATTCAAAAGCATGAACGGTTGAAAATGAAGATACAGAATGGGACGGGTCCGACGGGATACTATTAAAAAAAAATAAAAAAAAAATCCGAGAGTTAAGTTGTCACTTGTTAGTTCATGCGGGGTGGGGTACTCGTAGTCGTCGAGCTCTCTTTTCTTATCGAGGAGTTATTTTCAATCCACCTACTACTCCGTTTCTTCTTCTATTCTTTGGACTTTGCAGTTTGCATCAACTCGCACGAATCATCCACCTTCTACTCCCTACACCTTTCCCGTCTCTGTCTCCTGTGTTCCTCTGTCTCTGACTCTCCGAAATGACTGAATTTAGCTCTCTTAGCTCTGACCTGACGGAGCACATCCTCTCCCTCCTCCCAATCCCTACCCTCATCATAGCCTCCACCGTCTGCAAGATCTGGCACTCCATCATCTCCTCCCCCACCTTCCCCTCTGCCTCCTCCCGACCCCATAGCCGCCCCTGGTTTTTTCTTTACGGCCTCCACAACACCTCTTCCAAGAACCATCAGTCCTTCGCCTACGATCCTCTTTCCGATATCTGGTTTCGCCTCCCTTGTTCCTCCTTCCCTTTCCCTTCCCCCACTTCTTCCTCCTTCCTCGGATCCCATGGCTTCCTCTTCATCACCGCCCCCTTGTTCGCCTTCTCCCCTATCCTCCATCGTTTCTCCAACATCTTTACCACCTCCCCTCTCAACTACTCCCGTGTCAACCCCCTCCTCGGCGTCTTCTATGCCAATTCCGACAAACCCAGATTCATTGTTGTCGGTGGTGTCAGATTCATCGGTAACCTAGTTGACATCGAGGAGCGTTTGGCCGTCGAGATATACGATCCCCATATGGATTCCTGGGAGATCTGTCCTCCTTTACCCGCCGATTTCAGGTCTGGTAACTCATCCTCCTCCTTGTCCTCGGCCTTGTTCGGAGGCAAATTCTACGTCTTTGGCATCTACTCCTGTTTCGTGTCGTCCTTCGATTTGGAAAAACGTGTCTGGAGCGAGGTCCAGACGCTTCGTCCTCCTGGGGTTATCTTCTCGTTCATGATCTCTTGCAGGGACCGGCTTGTTCTGGCCGGAATATGTAATTCGCCGCAAGGGTCTTCCTTTAATCTGTGGAGGATTGACGAGAACACCATGGAGTTTAGCGAGATTGCGATCATGCCTCAGGATTTGCTTTACAGCTTGTTTGATAGTGACGAGGATGATAAATTTGCGAGCTTGAAGTGTGTTGGGCTAGGTGATCTTATCTATGTTTTTAACGAAGAGTACCATAAGAGATACCCAGCTTGCGTTTGTGAGGTTAGTAGTGAGTCTGGCAAATGTAATTGGAGGAGAGTGCCTCGATTGCCTACACCTGTCAACAAGTTTCACAAGGTCATTAGCTTCTGTTCCACCGTTTCACTGTATAATATGCTTCGGGGTGGAGAGGAAGGGGTCGATGAGGTGCAGGCTATGTCTGAGTGATCAATTCGTCAATTTACGTGGTTCGTTTGAATTCACCCTGAAATCTTTTATTTTTATTTTTTTGTCGTGCTTATCATTGATATCATGATTGAAAGTAAGTTGGATTGACTACTTTTGTTTTTTTCTTTGAATGAGGAAATGTACCGTGTGTCTAATACTTATTATTATATGAAGATTATAAGCAAATTTATTTGAACTGTGAAATCGTTGAATGGGAAATTGAGCTGTTTCCATTAGTTACTTTATATAAGCAAAGCATGCACTTATGAAGATTTTTAATTTATTAAATTTGAATCATTTGTGTTAGCTTTTTTATTATCATGTTTGTGTACTGGAGTTTATGGAGTAATTGAGGCTTAGAAGGTAGCTTTTGAATAGATCTAGGGTTGGCTGTAATTGTTGAAAAATGAATTGATCATGCTATTTTACTTCCAAAAGAATACCTCATTAAATACCTTTTGAGTTTGAAGTCATGCAGAGTGTCCTAGTTGTTTGGGAATCTAATCCTTTTACTGATCTGTTATTCACTTGTCTCCTCTGTTGGTTGATTTTTGGTTATTAAATGGGTTATGCTAACATAATTGCCTTTCTATTCGGCTGCCATCTTGGCCTTGGATTATAGATGTTAGATCCCTAAAACTCAAGTTTCAGGGGCTCTTCTGCTATATTTTGTGGCTTTGAAGTTGGCCAGACTGGCAGCACTGTACTTCCTAGTTCTTTTCTTCTAGTAATCGTTGTTTTATTCACGTTTCTCTTTTTTCTTTCTTCCCTTGGTAATTACATCTCATGAACAGTCTCTTGTTTTCTGCCCTTTTGCCTTCTATGACACAAAAGAGAAAATAAGTTCATGCATACCTAGATGAGGGGGTTGATCTCCGTCATTACTACTTTCCACTGCCAGTTATTTTTGGTGCCTAAAAGGGCATACACCCCTTGAATCTCTGAAGACAATGGATACAATGGGTTAATGGCACGTTTTTCTTCTCTATTTTCTACTGGTAATTACATTCCATGAACAGTCTCTTGTTTTCTGCCTTTTTGCCTTCTATGACACGAGAGGAAATAAGGTCATGCATAACTAGCTGATGAGAGGCTTGACCTCCATCATTACTACTTTCCTCTTCCAGTTATTTTTGTTGCCTTAATTTCATGTGCATCGAAATGCAACGGCAATTGAGGTGTTATTAACATGTCAAGTTGTATGACAGGAATGCAGATGATGGATTTGCAACATTCAAATACTTGGTGAGGTACAGAAGATGTTTTCATCTAAATGAATTTATAATGCAGCTGGAGTTGGGTCCTTTTCTCTTTCACTATATGCATTTTGTTGACTTCCATTCAGTATTGCCCAAAAGATATTCTTGGTGACATTGAAGGAAATCGTGACAGGAGCAAGTGTTAATTGTTAATTCATTTTTTGTTTGTATATCAATCCCTTGAGGCTTCCTCTCAGTGTTCTTGTTGTTTAATTGCATTGGCATCAAAATGATAACAGTAATCATTGTAATTGTAATGTAGTTTGTTTATTTGGTGATCTGGGGTGAGTCTACAAATGCACTGAAATAAACTGTATGCTGTAATAACTTAATAAGTTTCAGATTGATACTTTCTGTAAACCTTTTTAGTAAGTAATTTGCATTCTGTAAGTAAAACATTAGATCAACAAGGATGTGTTCATGTTCTAAATTTCCCTGAACGAGGATGGCCGATCCTGTGCAATTTTCTTGCCCTCTTTGTAAAGTTGAATGCAACATGATTCCAATTGAGATACCAAATGGAATGAATAGGCGAGTGCGAGAACTCAATAAGCTTTTGTCAAAAAAAAAAAAATCATTGAAAGTTGAGAGTCGAGACTAGTTATTTCGCCTTTAGTTTTTTACAAAGGCTTGTCTATTTAGAGTTTGTACAAATCAGTCCCGTGATACAATGGCTCATTAAGGATATAAATGAATAAGACTGCACATTATACGTATCTCAAGGCCTTCAATGTTATAAAATACATTTAGTTTCATTAGTAAATTATAATTGTGATTATGTCGTTTTTTTTTTTTTTTTTGGTTATTCGGGGAGGGGGGTCAAACCCAAGACCTCCATTTTGAAGGCTTGGTGTTATGCCATCATGTCATATGCGTTTGACGTAATGTTGTATAGTTGATTGTATGTTATGAACTACTATTTTCTTGTTTGAGTGGATTTTTAAAAGTCTAATTTAACTTGATATTTCTTAAAATCATAAACCTCAAAATTTGACAAACAAATCGAGTCAAATTAAACTTTCAGTAGAGTACCTTACTCGAGTTTTAATCAAAGTCTTGAGTCAAGCTCATGCTTGATTTCAACATAAAGGAGTTCAACTTGGACGGCCATTCCATGTGAGACTTTAGCCGTGCCTCCTATAGCGGAACCGTGAGAATAAGATTATAGGATTTAAAGAAAGAATATAACGTCCCGAATTAAATATAAGAGGGTTTGAACGGATCCCATGACAACTATTTGAGAAAAAAAGTAGTCTTTTATAATTCATTCAAGGAATTCAAGTTATGATTTTGAGATTTTTTAATTATTAATTTCCATTGAGAAGTCAAATTAAGAAGGGGAGGCATGTGCTATGCATATTCTATAGTTTGAAATAATGTGAATCCTATGTGTATAATGTGTTGTTGAAGAAAGAAAATAAGCCGGAGTGGAAGTAGGCCAATATAATACTCCCACCGAGATAACTCACATTTACAATGATGGAAAGTGTTAACAAGATACATATACAATCTAAAAGATAAGTACCAAAAATTAGGGGAAGATAATTATGCAACTATAAGACTAGAGTTAAAAAAAGAACAATACTTTATAAAGATTACACATTGATAACTACATGATCGCTAACAGCTCCTAGACATGCAGATGCTCTTGCACTCTGCTACTTGATCCTCATCTAATACCACAGCTAGACTGAGGTCCCTTTTGGATTCGAAACTTATATCATCTCATCTCATCTCATCATTACAGTTTTTCCAAATTTTCATATAAAATATAATAAATAATTTAACTTTTTCAAATTTTAAAATAATAATAATATTAAAAATAATATTCTAATAATATTTTATTCAACTTATCTAAAACTATCTCAACTCATCTCTGAATTCAAACAGAACTTGAGACTAGAATCCTAGTGAGATGCACTGAGACTAAGGATTGTAGTGAGAGGAAGGGACTTTACTTATCTTAACACTCCCCTACAAACTCGTGGGAGATGCAATGACTAGGTGTCTGTCCTTGAGTAGCAGGAACCGAGATGTAGTAAGCTCTTGGTAAACACATTTGCATACTAATCTGTATATAAGAAGCAACAATGTCCTTTTTCACATCCTTTTCCCTGATAAAATGGTAGTCCACTTCCACATGCTTGGTTCTAGCATGGAAGATTGGATGCTTAGGCAATTGCACCCAAATTGTGGGTGCAATTGCCACACCACGACTGAGAAGGTCATGTAAGAGAGCAGTGTAGTTCCTTGAAGAGCATAGAAGCCAATTGAGTCCTGTTGTAGTAATAGCCGTTGACCTATATTCAGATTCAATACTAGATCTGGCTGCCACAAGTTGTTTCTTTGACTGCCATGAAACAAAGAAATTTCCTAGAAAAATCCCATAGCCATTAGTTGACATTCTATTAATTGGGTCTCCAGCCCAATTTGAGTCACAATAAGCTTTTAGTTGCGAAGGACCATAATTGAATAGTGCTCTTGAGATACCTTGAAACCCTCTTAGCTGCCTAGAAATGAGTGGTAGTTTGACAATGTAAAAATTGACAGTTAGTTTACTGAAAAAGCAATATCAGGTCGAGTCAATGCACAATAATGTAAGGCTCCCACAATTCACTATATGCCTATAAATTGTGGGATCAGGTAGAGGATCACCCTTAAACTTGAGTAATATTTGCCTTGAAACACATGGTGTAGAGTAAGGCTTGGCCCCAAGCCTATCAATTCTGTCCAGAAAGTCAAAGATGTACTTTGATTGGCTAAGATGCAACCCATGTATATGGATTTGGACATGAGTTCCCCAGATAATATGAAAGTTTGCCCACATATTTTATTTTAAATTCATTCTGCAGATTATCAATAAGCCATGAGATGCCTGAGGCATGAGTACTAATCACAATGAGATCGTCCACATAGATGAGCACAAATAGATGAACTGGTCCATTATGGTAGATAAAGAGGGAACCTGTGAAGTCAAGACTTTGTAAGAACTGTGTGAGTCGAGTATACTAAGCCCTAGGAGCTTGCTTGAAGCCACATATGACCTTCTTCAGTTTACACATATGGTTTGTATTTTGATTTTCAATGAATCCCTTAGGTTGCTCTATGAAGACCTCTTTTATGACATACCATGTAGAAAAGCATTGGAGACATCAAATTCCTTGAGAGGCCAGCTAAAATGCAATGCAAGAGCTAGGAGCGGTCGAACAATGGCTGATTTAATGACTGGACTGAAAGTCTCAGACTACAATGATGGACACATAGAGTCTTTTATAGTTGAGGAGTGGGAGACGATGCGAGAATCTGTAAAGTTTTTGAAAATATTTTATGAAGACACTACGAGATTTTTTGAGTCTTTATATGTCACGACTAACACCAGTTTTTTAGAGATTTGTATGCTGCAAAAAGAACTGAATATGCTGAGTAAGAGTGATAATAATTGTTTGATGAACATAACCATAAGCATGAGAATGAAATATAATAAATATTGGGGTTCATTAGATAGAATGAACTTGTTGATTTTGATTGTAGTTATGCTTGATCCACATAGTAAGTTAGGGCTTCATATTTTCCACCTGAATAAAATTTATGATGAGACTCGTGCTGAAGAGTTTGTGTCAAGTGTGAGACAGTTATTAGCAAACTTGTATGCAGAGTATAATGATACGTTCAGTTCTACCTCAA